>NW_006399941.1:2239476-2285244 GCF_000299155.1 Elephantulus edwardii | reverse complement strand
AAGAACTGACACCTTTAAGTTGTGGTGCTGGAGAAGAGTATTGAATATACCATGGAATGCCAAGAGAACAAACAGGTCTGTCCTGAAGAGGGGAAAACCAAGTTGCTCCTTAGAGGCAAGGATTGTGAAGTCTGGCTGACATAATTTGGGCATGTTGCTAGGAGGGACCAATCCTTAGAGAAACTCATCATGTTGGAAGGATGGAAGGACAGAGCAAGAGAACAAGACCCTGGATGAGATGGATTGACACAGTAACTGGGGTAATGGGGCAGGTGTGTCAGAGATAGTGAAACTGGCTCAGGATAGGGCAGAGTTCAGAGCTGTTGTGCATAGGGTTGCTATGAGTTGCAGGCCACTTAACATGTAACAAGAGTAGTGAAATATTAACTCTGAGAATCTGAGTAAGGGTCAAGGGAATTTGTATTATTCACACAACTTTCCTACAAGTATGAAAATTATATCACAAGTACTTTAAAGTGACTAGTTTTACATGAAGGAGTCTTGGTAACATAGTCCGTAGAATCTCACCCAGAGGTAGTATCTCTCTAGAGGTCAGAATCTATCAATATCTCCACAGAGAAAGATGGACAATCTCCTCCTGTGTGATTTACAGTCTCAGAGAACCAGTTATGAGTCAGCTGATAGTCAGTTCTGAATTCACTGGCAACGAGTTTTAAATGATGCTCATACTGATGTTTTAGGGATAAAATGCACCACTGTCATACACACCCATGTTTATTGGGGCTTTGTTCACAAAAGCAAAGAGCTGGAAACAACCCAAGTGCCCATCAACAAATGAATGGATAGAGAAGCTCTGGTATATCCACACAATGAAATACTATGGTGTCAATGAAGGAATTTTTTTTTCTTATTCTTTTCGGAGGGGGGGAACTGATGGGGAGAGGTGGGCAGGGAGAAAAGTGCGGCAATGAATGAATGGAAATCCAAAATCTCTGTAAATGTTTATTAAAATTAATAAAAAAGAAAAAATTAAAAAATAAAAAAATTAAAAAAAAGAAGTAAATGCAAATACACCCTTCATTTGCATACTCCATTAAGCTCCCCTCTAAAATTCATGGACTTCAAGTTAAGAACCCTTGCATTATTTTGATCAAAGATTCTATAGAAAAACTATTGTCAAAAGGAGGAATAATGCAGAACAGAATTTAAAATTCTTGTTAAATCTTAGAAGACTTTCTGGAGACATCGGGGCTGTATAAACCCTTGAAACAATTGGTCTGAGAGAATCTCTAAACCTTAAACCAAAACCATACCTAGAAGTCTTATTTTTTTTTCCTTTTCATTAGTTTATTTACAAAATTCTAATACAAATTTGAACAAATTCTTTCGATTTCCCTCACCCCCTCACCCAACAAATTGTACAACCCAATGATTAATCCCCTCTTCCCCCTGTACATCCACATCCCTCTGCTTCCAGCCTCTCCCACCCCTCCTGGATCCTTATACTCATTCTACAATAAAGGTCTTATACAATATTTATCCTTGTGGGACTCAGTTAGTTCACTGAGCAAAATGCTCTCCAGTCCCTCCCAAGTTACGTAATAATTTATAAAGTTATTGCTCTATAAGTCTTCTTAAAACCAAACAATGCTTCTTTTTGTCATACAGAAGTTTAGTTTCATTAGTAAAGACTATCTGCCTTGAGCCTTGTGCTCTTTTAAAGAACTATCTGCAATCAAGCAGACAGCACCAACTTGTAAGGTTAGACAGTAAGCTTTGTGGATAGTCAGTTTATAATAACAATGGAGGAGATCATCTGGAAAAGGAGGGCAAGAATAGTTGCACACCTTGATGAATGTCACTGAGTTGTACATACAGAAATTGTCTAATTGGTGTATGTTTTCCTACACATATTTTTAATAACAATAAAAAGAACCAGTAATAATAAGAATCTTTGTATTAGATTGAAGGGCCCTGTCAGTACAGTAGTTAAAGCATTTGGCTGCTAAATGGCCAGTGGTTTAAATCCATCAGTAACTCTGTGAGAGAAAGATGTGGCAATCTGTTTCTATAAAGATTATAAAGTCTTAGAAGCTCGGTGGGGCAGTTCAACTTTGCCTTTTAGGGTAGCTATGATTCAGAACTGCCTTGAAAGTAGTGGGTTTGGGTTTGGGTTGCTAAATTGTAGGTTCTTTGAGTGAACATGGGAGGACTGGTGGTATATAAGCAGTTGCAATGTTCTTTTGAGTAAAGATAAATTCTGACTCCTCTATGTAGTGTGGGCATGTGAGGTGTTGCCCAGCCCCATCAGAGGGTCCTTATTGTAACAGTTGACAATCTGTATGACATAGGCTTGTAGGAAAGGACAGTTTCTTAGTTCTATAGTCCTGATGCCTGATACTCTCTTAGGACAAAAACCCCCCAATTAGTTTGTAAAACCAAGTTTCATTCTATTTTCATTTATTCAAATTGTATTAGAAGAGTCACTTTATAAGTAGGTATTTTTGACTAAAAAAATGAAAATCTAAAAATCCAGCTAAATTAACATTACAAAAGAAACTCCTCAAAAACAGACATTTATTTTCCCTTTAAGTGTCTGAAAAAGTTATCATTTTAAAAATTCTACAGAAATGCAAAGATAGTCACTAATTTATGTGAATTGAGATTATTAATCAAGTTTAAAGTATAGTGATCTTTTATCTAGTGCAGAATTTATTTTTATACTATTTCAATCTTGATTCAGTCTTATTTCTTACTTGAAGAAAAGAGCTGGAAATTCACTGACTTTTTTTTTTTAATTCACCGACTGTTTTAACAATTTACTTAGTACTTAGATTTAAACTTAAAGGTCATTTCTAACATGTGGACACACAACAGAATATATAGAAGAGAAAGAGAGAGATCAGTATTATCTTAAAATGAATAGGTTGATAGGGATCGTCTAGTTCAACACTGTCATATTTTCCTGGTACATTAACCCAGACAGGTTAGGTACCTCACCAGAGATCAAACACTTGAGCTCCTTAGAACCCATTACTCTTACCTTCCACCACCTCAACATTAAATTTGATCACAACATTGTAAAAACAGGATTTTCACTTTCTAAGAGGAAGAAGTCAAGGTCAAGGGCTTATTTCCCAGGGGTAGCAGTTCCCTTGGCTACTCTGGGGTCACAAGTTGAGCCTCCATCCCCAGCTGGGTAACCTGTCCCACCCGAGGATGAGTGACCTTGGGAATGTGTGCTGTGGGGCCAGCCTAGAAGCAACTTTGTGACTGGATAAACAACCAGACCACTTCCTCATACTCAGAACAGTATGAAATCGTTCACCTTTGGATTCGGGTGACGGCCGATGACAAGGCGCACGGGCCCCGGGGGGCATTTGCTCAAGATGGCGTGGACTTTGCTCAAAGCAGCATGGCGAACGTTGACTGAGTTCACTTCCAGGATTTGATCTCCGCGGCTAAGGGCAACATAACCAACATTCTGGTAAGAATCAGCTTGTATAAGATTTCCATCTGGGAGACATTTATTTTCCAAATATATTTAAGCAGCAAACAGGCCTTCAAATGGGTTCCTTCTGGTTTAATTCCCTGCTGAGAACTTGCATTTCCACCCCAGATATACCGATTCTGAATCTGTATTTTAACACGATCCTCGGATGATTCTTAGTATCAGGTATAGATTTTGATTTAGTATACCTGGGATAGAAAAGCAAAATCCTAGCAGGAAGTCAACCTATGACATTGCTTCATATTTGCAAAACTGTAAAAAAACCCAACTGTAAAAAACAACTCGTGAAAACAAATAGGATTCTAAACTGGCAAAGCCCTTATGTGTATCTATCCATACTTCAGGAATGTTAGGTGCCAATGAGTCAATACTGACTTCTCGATGTTATATCCTGTCAAATTGCCTGCAACTCATAGCGACCCTATGTACAGGCAGCTCTGAAGCCTGTCCTGTCCTGAGCCAGTCTCACCGATTCCTACACACCAATCCCCAATGCCCTAATTACTATATCAATCCATCTCAAATGGGTTTTTCTCCTGTGCTGTCCCTCCACCCTTCCAAATATGATGTCCTTCTCTTCTAGACACCCTATCTATATACAACAACAAACAATGAAGGATATAATTTCTTAAGCACGTACTGTATGTCAAGTACCATGCTAAGCAGGATAGTGCTTTTAGTACATGCTATTATTGTCATTATGGAGATAAGACTATGGGCTCAAAGAGGCCAACCAGCTGTCACATACTATTGACATCCCATCTACCTGACTCTTGATATTCTCATCATTGATGTGATACCCCCTCGACCACCATCAATTTCTTCATTTCTACCATTTGAACTGGCTGTTGTAATATAAGTTCAGGAGGAAATATCTGAAGCTCAAAGGTTACTCAAGAATTTGTTTCAAATTTGAACAAATAAGAAATTGAGGACAAGCTGCCCATTTTAACTTGAAATTACAGGGAGAGAACTCAGTGTGGGAGAACAAAGCCTCTTTATATGGGGCTTGAAGAATGTTCATTTGGCAGACTCCAGACATATGGAACCATTCAAGAAAGAAACATCATTTTGGGATGTCATTAAAGGATTTTTTTTTTCCTTGGGCTCTAAAAGTATATTTTCTTTAATGTACTTTGGATGATTTGCTAATTTCCCCCCTTATGAAAATACACTCTGATGATTAACTAAAATGTAATATAATCTATTAACTGAGCTCAAACATGGTAACTTCAAGGAACAGCATTCTGACAATTCCTCATCGGCTCCAGAACTAAGTAACTCAGAGAGCAGCAACGTGATACTGTTTGTAGAGGGCACTTTGTGCAGCACAGATGCATTTTTGTGAGGCTTAGGTGGGTATAAACGGCAATGATTCTTTTTGTAGTAGTCTGATCCATCTCCCGCATAATCAAAATTCTCTCATGACTCACAGATGCTACAACAGTCAGGATTGAGAAATGGGACACCCAGTGAGTTTAGGCAACTGGACATCACGGCACAGCAAGAAATGAAAACAGGAAAGGCTCAAGAGATTATATATAGTAAGTAAGAATCACACCATTCAAGGGCATGTTTTCCAGACCCTTGAACCCAATGACTGAGTCCTTATGAGCACTTTCCAGTAGCTCATATGAATCTGTCATAAATTAATATGAAAGTAAAGACAATATTTGCATTCTTCCAGTTTCTGAAATGCAGTGTCCAAGTTCAAAGAGAACAAAATTGTTAGGAGTGGAGTACTATTTTAATTCAAAATGCAGTTTTCTAGTTCCCAACAAAACCAAATTTCATTTTTATTAGGTTTTTCCTTTTTGGGGGATGCTCTTAATTATAATCCCAGCTACATTATTATAAGTAATACAAAGATCTAGGTCCCACGAAGGACTATGTAGCGCAGAAAGCTTACATAGTCTACTCACTAATTTACTAGCCCAGCAGAACCTTGAACTAGTAGATGTCAACGAACCTCAGGTTGCTCTCCATCTTGGCTACGGATCCCGGGGCAAGGCTGTGAATGTAGATTCCTGGAGGACTGTTCTCTAGAGCCAGGCAGCAGGCACCGATGCCGAGTCCAACCCTTGGCTCTGTGGGAGGCGCCATGTAAGAAAACAAAACTGAAAATCACACCATGACCGGGAAAGAACTGATTAGAATTTACAGAACAGACTGGGACCTGCTAATCTTCACCAATTAGAATTTCTTTTTTTTTAAAGTAATTTTAATGTAAGTTTACAGAGACTTAGGATTTCTAGTTATTCATTGTTATGCTTTTCTCCCTACCCACCCCCTCTCCCGCAATTCATTCTTCTTGAAAAGAAAAACTCTTTCATTGTATGCAATGCCCACCCTCCCCTGCCCCCCAAGTCCACTCCACTATGCAGCCTTCACTCTGGACTTATGTAATGACAAGAATACCCATTCATATATCCCTTTTAAACAGTTCTCTCCCTCATCTGTTTCAATGCAGTATACATCATTCCTCCCCTCCTTTTCTGTCTTCCCTTAACTCTGATGTCAGTCCTATTTTACAACAGTGACCCTATGCAATATTTGTCCTTTTGTTACTGAGATATTTCATTCAGCATAATGTCCTCCAAGGTCACCCATTTGGCATATTTCATGAGTTCCTTGTTTTTCAATGCTGCATAGTATTCCATTGTGTGAATATACCAGAGCTTCTCTATCCATTCATTTGTTGATTGGCACTTGGGTTGTTTTCAGCTCTTTGCTATTGTGAACAAAGCCACAATAAAAATGGGTGTGCAACCTATTATAATTTTTAATTGCAATACCTGTCCAGCTTTACTTGGTCACTACTGCAATATTCTGTTAATAATGTGAGGCCACAGATGGAACAGAGGTAACTATGGACTCAATCCTCCAAAGGTATTTTTCCTGCTTAGGCTAGGACCGTCCTCAAATTTGGTTTTGGGAATGGACAGAGCCTACTACCTAGTTACTACCTATATATAAAACTTAAGACTGTCTTTTACTTCTCTGTCTAGCAACCAATATCTTATTTATTTGTGTGCTCATTACTTTGCTGCAGTAGATGGGGGGAGAAGAAACAGATGAAAACCAGTAAGATTTGACAATCAGTTAGGACTTTTGTAAACGGAGGGTCAGTGGAAAAGGAAGACCTTCAACAAGATGGTCCAACAATGGATCTAAGCACAACAGAGATGGTGAGGGCCAGGTTCAGGCTGGGTTTTTCTCTCTGTTTCTGTTGCAAACAAAGACCCTAGGATTCAGAACCCCCTCAAGGGCCGCTAACAACAATATGACTTTAGTTACTGGTATAAACTATAGTCTCAAATTTGCAACCAAAAGTGCACTATAATAGGTTTTTCCCCCCCTCAAAAACCACCTTTACAAATTTGCATTTGTCTTAGATTTAATTATCCAGTGATTTTGGATTTCCTTAAACACAAGTCTCTGACCCATAATGATCCATCTGGGCAAGAGTCTAAAGACCTTTGCATTGCTGGTAATCACCCTTCACTTTTGCACAATGATTCAGATCTCTGCTTTTTATGTCACACTGTCCACTTAAAGGAATATCATGTTTTCCAAAGATGGTTCCAAAGGCATAATTCATAGAAAAATTATATAGGAAAAAAATAAAAAGAACATAATAAGAGTTTACAAGCTGCCAGTCAAGAACGTGCAAGCGAGGACTAGCTCGTGTCACCTTTGTTGAGGGTTACTTCCATGACAATCCTGTCCTTGGGCCCAGGCGTCTTCCGGCCCAAGGACGAAGAACTACTTTCTTCAGAGCCTGCTGCCAAGGTTCCCCCACTGGCATTGAAGTTTGGGGAGCTGGATCGGCTCATGTGTGTGGGCGTCGAGCAGGGCGTGAGGCTTGGGCTCAATAACTTTGTGCGGACAGTTAATACGAACAATCCACTTCGGATTTGCTGAGAAAACAAGAAGAAAGTTGCACTTAAATATCTTACCAAAGCCAGAAGGAAATAAAGGAGGGGTAAAGAAAGAGGAGAGAGAAGACCAGCAAGAATGATGTTACCTTAAAGGTATGTATGGCTTCTTGAAATGTCAAGCCTTTTATCGGTATTCCATTTACATCTAGGATTTCATCCCCTGGTAACCAAAGATGAGAATTACATTAGCATCAAGCTTGAATTTATTGGCATCTAGCTTCCTGGTCTCACATACTTTGGGTATGTTGTTAAGAGGGGCCAATCCTTGGAAAAACACATCATGGTGAGGAAGGTGAGGGTCATCAAAGGCGAGGATGACCCTCAGTTATATAGACTAGAAGACACAGTGACTGCAACAATGGGTTTCAGCAGGGCAGAGACTGGGACAATGGTGCAGGACAGGATAAAGTTCAGGTCTGTAGTTCAGAGGCTCGCTATGAGGACTAAATGGCATTTAACGACTGCATGGTCCACACCAGGATAAGCTCTCATGTTGTCATTTGTCATCAAGTCAGAATCCACTCATAGCTGACCCTCCAGCAGGTTTGCAGAGGCAGCAATTGCACAGGAGGAGATGACCCGCCCTTCTTCTGCAAGCTCTCACAGGGTCCCTGCGTTCCGGTTCTACAAAACAGCTTTTCTTGTCTCAATCTACCTTCATTACTCATACTCCCAGGCATGTCACCAAAAGGACAATTAATTACAATGCGTATTCTGTAAAAGCAATTCTACATTTCAGTCTTTGATGAAATCAACTCCAGGAAGCATTAAGGTTTTCCTCTTTAGCCACTGCCACATTTGACAAGACAGACTCTACATTTCAAAAGCAAGGCTTTCTTTCATGGTCATTGTGAAAAAGGCTTAAATCCAACGAAGCATGAAGACATGCAGCATCTGAGCAGCTGTCACTCCTGGATTTGAAGAAACACAAGCTGCCTGAGCCTGGCCAGACATTCACATGGTGAATGGAAATCGGTTTCAAAGACAGAGATAAGAATTTTGCTATGAGATCACGGGGGCTGGGCAACCCCACCCCCAGAAATAGCCCATGTGTCTTGGTCTTTTGACACTATCAGACCTTATGCTGGGAAGTTACTATGGGCTTCTCCTGCAGAAGAGATTATTGTAGAGAACTCTGGTGTCGCAATGGTCGGACACTTGGCTGTTAATGGAAACGTCAGTGGTTTGAGCCCATCAGCAACTTCCTGAAAAAAAAGACCAGGTGACCTGCTCCCATAAAGGTCATTGATTGCATAGGGCAGCTCCTCTGTGTCCTACAAAGCTCATATGAGTTGAAATTGACTTAATGGCACACAGCAATATTAACTACATCTCAAATTCGTAGTCTCTGGGTAGCAAAAGCAAAACCCACAACACACAAAGAAGCCAACCCCAAACACAATGCCATGAAGTGGTATGACTCACAGACACCATTCACTGGGTTTCTGCGCTGTAGCTCTGCATGAGAGGCTGCCCATCCTTTCCTCCCATCACAAGAAAGGTCTGGTGATTGGCAGCTACACTTTATCAGCTGTGAAGATCCTCTGGAGGGTAGCTCTCCTCTGACACAGATGGGGTCATCTCGAGCTACTGTTGACTTGAGGGCAAATGGCTGGCTGGCTGGAATGTCTCAAAATTGCTCACTCTCTCAGTCCCCCTCTCTCTCTGCTGGACCCACATTGAACTCTAAGAAAGTCTAATCAGGTCATTTTTCAAGCTGTAGAAAAAGTCTTCTGGGAATAGACAAGAACCTGAGCAGCCTGCTGACTTACTGGAGCTCATTTTTGATCTGTCTTCTAGGGACAAGGGTTCTTTTTCAGCAAACAGTTCATCAAAAACTCTACAGAGATGTCACAGAAGAGTGAGTGTCATCTGCACAGCAGGGCTGAAGAGAAGTGAGACTTCATACATCTCCAACAAAGTGCCGAGAGCAGAAGGACAGACACCATCCCGTCTTTCCATCAACGGCCAATCCCACCAGCACAGCGTGTGGTTGGTTAAAACAGACTATGCAACTCGAACTATGAACCCATCTCCCTATCGGGCAGGTGAGCGGCAAGAATGCCCCTCGCTCCTCATGCCCTTGTTGTATGTTTCCTCCTTCACGTGATTGCAGAAGTAGTAACATAAGAGAAGGGGGAAAAATATCTTCTTGCAAATCACCTGGCATCATCAATCACTCAACAGCTGAGCAAATGTATGTTCTTGGTCTGCTTCTACATGGGGAAAGCAGTGAGGCATAGAAACTTCCTAGAAGCCTTGGCTACACCATCCAACAGATTTAAAATCCATCCATTGACATTTCTTGGAAATGACACATCTGAAAAAGGAGTCATTAGGAGGGTCAAGCATGCTGAACCTTTCCTAACTGTTGGGGTTTCCTGTCCTTTCGCAGATTCTCCCAGTGGTGCAGGAGAGTTCCAATCAAGTGAATACATGGCACAATCATTATAAAAATGCTCTGCTGGGGTTTTGCATTATTCTGGCACGAGGCACCAGCACCTTCTGTGAAGCTCACCCTGCATGAGGGGCGAGCCAGGAATCCTCAGCCGGGGAAGCAGTAAACCTGCTCACATCTTCCCATATGCGTTTGGATTTCTCCCAGCGCCTCTGCCTGAAATCAGGGACTGACTGAGTTTACTCTTTTCCATTTAAAGACTAAGTCAGGGTCTGTAAGTTAGAGATTAGACAATACTCTTCATAGTTCACATGAAATCCCTTGGCTAATTTGGGGGGGGGGTAGATGGCTAGTCCTTTTTTTTCCTACTCAAGGAACTCCATGGAAATGGGTTGAGCATCATAGCCATACACAAGCCTCCGCTGACAGCATTGAACCTGGGAATCCTGCACGAAGGTGAGAATTCTACCACCAAAGCTGCAGCATCCCATAGTAAATAATGTTATTGTTTGTTTTGAGCCACTGAATCAGAACCGACTCCTAGCTGGCCCTCGAGAGGGTTTTCAGACGCTGTAAATGGCCCGGGGAGAGACTTCTCACTGCTCTTCCATGAAGCAATTGGTGGACTCGAATCACCTGTCTTTGACTCGGCAGCACAGCCCCTTTCCCCTAGGCCACGGGAACTCCCTAATAGTAAACACACACATACACAAATATATATACAGCAACTCTATGGAAAATCCCTTTAATGACAATGTAGCATGACATACCACATAAAGGCCACTCTGGTTTGAGATTTTCTTGCTAAACAATGACTACAAAAGATTCTCTCTTAAAAGCAGCTACTGTGTTTAAGCTTAAAGGAAATTCTATCTTGTCAAATTCTATTTAACCAATTATCATGATAAAGCTGCCGGAGGAAGAAAGAGGGGTTTGAGGGGAGCTCTGGTGGCCTAGTGGCAAGGAGCTGCAACTACAATCCCAGAGGCACATGGTTCGAATCCACCAGATGCTCTGCCAGAGAAGGAGGGACAATCTCCTCCTGTACCAGTCAGATCTGATTTGATGGTACACTCACACAAAAATAATAAAATAAAAAAAAGAAGAAAAAAAAAGAAAGAGGGGTTCTGTGCTTTCCGTATATTAAGTGAGATCATAGTGGGAAGGAGGAAAGGTGAAGAGAACTCTGGATCCTAGGATTTGGGTTTAAATTTCGCTTCTGCTCTATCCCAAGAGTGTGTTCGTGCTGGGGTTGGACAGGCCCTGGTGTCAAGTTTTCTCATGTACAACAAAAGCTCTCAGCTCAAAATGCTTACCTGATAGTCTTGTAATTAAACCAATGTGGAAATGTTTTATAAATGTTAAAAGCATTATACAATATAAGGCCCATTTGTTGTTGTTGTATGTACCATCAAGTGGCCTCCAACTCACAGCGACCCTATGGACGACAGCTCTGAAGCCGGCCCTGCCCTGAGCCAGTCTCACTGACTCTGACAAACCAACCTCCATTGCCCCAGTAACTATGTTCATCCATCTCATTTGAAGTCATCCTCTCCTGCGCTGTCCCTCCACCCTTCTGAGCATGATGTCCTTCTCCAAGAACCAGTCTCATTCAAAATACTGAAGGTACCTGTGGTAGCTGGGGTACCTCAGCGGTAATTTAATTCACACCTACTTCTGTGTGGCAAAAGTGTAGGTGCTCAGGAAGATAAAAAAAAATGCTCATTTAGGGACCAAACTACATGTTGGTAGATTTTAACAGCAGAGTTTGATGCCTTTGAGCTGTGGTGCTGGAGAAGAGTACTGAGAATACCATGGACTGCTAGGAAAACAAACAGATTTGTCCTGGAAAGGGTTAAACCGGGTGGCTCCTTGGAGGCAAGGATTCTGAGGCTCCGTCTAGCATACTTTGGACATGTTGTGAGGAGAGACTGGTCCTTGGAGAAGGACATCATGCTTGAGAGGGTGGAGGGACAGGACATCATGGTTGGGAGGGTGGAGGGACAGCGCAGGAGAGGAAGGCCCTCTATGAGGTGGATTGATTCAGTGACTGGGATAATCGGGATGGGTGTGTCAGAGACAGTGCGATTGGCACAGGACAGAGCGGAGTTTAGGGCTGTTGTACATAGGGTCGCTATGAGTCGCAAGCGACTCGACGGCACATAACAACAACAACAACAACAGGAGCTGTCTATCCATGGTCAGGCATCCAGCTTCCGTCCCAGGCTGAGGCGAGATTGGATTGTCAATGCTCAAGTATTTTCACTGCAAGGAGCTTGATCAAGAGCCACGACAGCAGTATGGTCACTCAAACCCCAACCCAACCAGGGCCGCTGAGTTGAGTCCGACCCACGGCCACTCTCCATCAGGTTCCTGAGGCTGTAAGTTTTCACAGGAGGAACTTGCTCAGCTTTCTGTTGGGGACCAGCTGGTGGGTTGGAACCACGGATCTTTTCACCAGCAGCCCGACACATAATGAACTAACCCAAGAAGACTTGTAGAGTCATTTAAAGAGCCTACTCACAATAGGAAGACCCTTTTCCTACACTAACTCATTTATTCAGCATAACTCATCCAGAGAGGGATGAAGGTTTCAAGTCCGCAGCTGGTTCAGGTTCTCGCACATGTCGGCCTTCAGGGGGCTCAGTGTTGGGGCCAACCCGCGTCCACTGGACTCCTGCCACACAGGCATCATCCTGTCTGGGGGTTCTCCCAGCCCCAAAGTGCACAGCCAAGAGGAACCCCAAGAAGCATGTTCCTACCTTCTTTAAGTCTTCCATCCTCTGCCGCTGAGCCATTTGGGAAAATGGTTTTGACAAAAATCCCCATCTGCCCTCGAATGCAGTCTCGACCTCCGGCAATGCTGAAGCCCAGGCCCTACAGCCAAGCAGACGGGGATCCAAGTTAGCCCAGTATATGAACTGCGGGTGTCGTCTCCAACCAGGCTCACAACTAACCTAATCAATTGGCTATAAATTCAAGCTTGCACGTCCTACTCCATTCCCCGCTCATTCCCTACTCTATGCCTCACACCAGCCACACACTAGGGAGCTCCAGTGGCTTAGTTGTAATGAGCTGTGCCACTACCCCAAAGACATGTGGTTTGCTGCTCCACAGGAGAAAGGCGGGAAATCTCCTTCGTGTTACTTTCTGCCTCTGAAAACTTTCTGGAGGGCCAGCTATGAGTCTGCTCTGGATTCGATGGTACATAACAAGCCATGGGTTAGGCCAAAAGGCGAAAGCCTTGGCTTTGAACATATGAAATTGCCACATTCAACAGTTGTTGGACTCTCCAAATGGCATTTCATGTTAATCCACGGAGTAGTTCATGCATGTCATTTTACACTCTGTAAGTTACTGATTTTTTTCCCATCTTTTCATTAATTTAAAAATTTATTCTGATTGTCAACTGTAGCATTTCATTTATGATAATGGGGCTCCCACGACAGTCACATAAAAGGGGACCTGAGGGTTTTCCCAGAAGAGGCAGGTTCTGCTTTTCTTTGAAGAGACAGTAAACGCTGTAGCATTCAGTCCACCTTCGGTCACGCTATGGGGCCACTGCAGCCTGAGCTGGGGACCGCTCATATCAGCGTGTGACCGACCCACAGCCTGAAGTCACAGGAGAACGCCAGGGACTTCCCCCAAATGCATGGCAACCTACACGAATCTATTCCTCTTTTTATTTTAAAATTTTTTTCACTCTCTTTTTTTTTTTCTTACCTGAGCAAATATTTTATTGAAACTGCTCTGTATGTCAAAGGGGCTTACAACCTCAGCTGTGCAATCTCTTTTCTTTTTATGTACTGTTGAGTCAGATCTGACTGGCACAGGAGGAGATTGCCCCCTCCTTCTCCAGGATAGCATCTGGCGGATTCGAACTGTGCACCTTTGGGATTGATTGCGGGGCAGCTTTCTATTCCCCTTGATCCCGCTTCTATTGTAAAACCAGTAACAAGTCGCTACTCATTTTTAAAAAGCGCACACTCACGTTCAGCTGGAGCTGAAAAGCGCCGAGACCTCACCTTGCCTTTCTCTTTGTACAGCCCGATGATGGAGATAACGGACGGGCGGATGAACCTCCAAGGGGATTCCACCTGTGTGGTGCTCAGCGAGCGGGTGGACTTCTTCATGATGTGGTATTCCTGCGAGGCAGGACACAGCGAGTCAGAGAAGGTCTCCAGCATAAAAATCCACCCAGGCTCTGAAACTCTCAGGGGCCTTTTGCGATGGGGAAGCCTTTGCCTGTCATCGACCATCACCGGGGAAGGTCAACAAAAGATAAGATGACCCTCAAGGGGCAGGACTGGCACAGTGGCCGTGACAATGGGCTTGGTCATGAGACGGATTGTGAGGCTGGCACAAGATAGAGTTATGCTCAGATCTGTTGTTCAGAGGGTTGCTATGAATCCTAGTTGATTTGATGGCACCTAACAACAACAACAACAACAGCAATTTCTAATGGCTTAAAAGTTCATTATGGCTAATACTGGAATATAGTCTTGTTAGAGGCTGTTATATTTTCCTCCTTCAGAAAAAGAAATGCCTGGGACTTAACGGCATCGTGTTTCTCTCTTCTTGCCTGCATCGCACAGGTCTGACTTGTGCCTGATGGAATGGAGGAACCTGACACAAAGAGACCTTCGGGGCATAAGATGACCATCTGTGGGCAGGTTCTTGCTTGCGAGCCACCCTCTCCTCAAACCCAAGGTCAAGATCATGGCTAGGAAGAATCACCGTTTCAAGCTTCCATCACTCACGGAAAAACTCAGCAAGCTCTCGCTGCTTATCAAGCTCAAACCACAAACCCAGACAACTGTTGTTACTGCACATAAAACATCCTGCTGAGGGAGGGCAGCAGCCCCAGTTCTAATCCTTCACATTTGGAAAGCAAAATACGTTCACCCCATCCACAGTCTGCCTCCCTCCCTGGCACACGGCAATCAAATCTCCAGCTCCCTTTCCTGTCCGTCATCCACAGTTCACATGTGAGCATTTAGAACACAAACCGGAGATTATGACCATGGACTTCTGAAGCACTTCTACTGCCCACCTCCTTACAATTACTCGTCGATTAAATCTCTTAAATGATCCAGTGATTCTAGCATAAACAAAACAATTCTAATTTAACATCAGTGAAGCGATAGAAAAAATGGTTTTTATTCTTACTGTTTTGTATTCTATGTTCAAAGGTAGAAAGGAGATGGCTGCCCACATTTTTGTGTTCCTGGCAGCTTGGAACAAGGATACTTTCCAGTTGTAGGAAAGAGCTGCCAGCCGCGTGGGTCTCTCAGACTCGGAGTCATTCAAGGAAACAACGTGGACTTGGCATGGTGGCTGCCCTTTACTGAAACCATCACATAGATGCGGGACATAGCCCACGGGCTTGCAATCCTAGAGCTGAGGGGGTTCCTGCTTGGATTTATAAAGACATTATTTCTTTGATCATCAATTTCCAGCAGCATCTCACTCCATCTCCTTTTTGGGAATCATATGTACTAAGAGTGAGAGTGCTTCCCTCACATCTTGGAGAGGTGAAGGGTCTGTCTCACCCTCTCTACACTTGTGCTGTTTACTATGGTGGCTGTTAGCCACCTGGACTACAGAAAAGGAAAAGGAAAACAGGAAGCCTCATTAGCTGTCTCACTAGGCACTTTCTAAGAGCTCAGTGGATGGCACGGTATGAGTACAGCACAGATTCATTACTGCACAGAGTTCTGGTAGAGATCCAGGACAAGAAGTCCCCGGGTGGTGCAAATAGTTCAAGAGCTCGCTACAAATCAAAAGGTTAGAAGGTTGAATCTATCCAGGCATGTCTCGGAAGAAAGTCTTGGTGAACTCCTTCCAAAAAATTAGCCATGAAAATGCCTATGGATCATAGTTGTACTTTTCTCACATACAGGGTAACCATGAGTTGTAGATGCCTTGATGATATTTGCTACCTTTACATAATACTTTCTAGCGAAGGGAGGACAAACCCCACTGCCATCACCCATACAGGACGGAGGAGGACTGACCCATCAAGTCTCCATGGCCGTGAAATCTTTAAAGAAGATTTACAGCCCGCCTCGTCTTTCTCTTGTGGATGAGTTCAAATCATCCGACCTTCCAGCCAGCAGCCCAATACTTAACCCACTGTGCCAACAGGGCTATGAGTGGAGGGAGAGAGAACCACAAATTAAAAAAAGGTAGAAAATATGGTGAGACAGTAGAGCCAAAGGATAATCTGAAGATGAAAAACAAGCCCACTTTATGCTCACTTTCTTCACTGCTCTGTGCTTCTTGGATCCTGGTCACAAGTAGATGGTTCTGGGCTGGAAAGACGTTCACTTGTCCTCCCTGGTTCAGTTCAGAAGTCACCGTTGAACATGCACCACCCACATGGTGGTGACCGTACGACTTCTCTCGTCTGTCTCTCTCGTGAGGAAGCCCTCCTGTGACTGACTGCTGCCTGACTCCTGCTACCACAGGCTGTGACCCACCAACAGGTCTGGACTCGTCTCACCCTGACTCTGAGTGAGATTCCTGCCGTGTTTTCCTCAGCAGCCACCCCTCCAGAGCTGCCTTTGGGTGAGTTCAACACAACACAGCTTGAGTCACAAAACTCTGCTTTTGACTCATGGACATACTGGTCAGGTAAACAGGGTCAGAAGCAGCGCAGTGCTTCCTCTAAAGACACAAGACCAGCCATCTGCGTGCATCTTCTCTTTCCCATTTCTGTGGCTTGTCATCTTGAACAAAATACTTTTCTCTCTGAGACTCAGTTGTCCCGACTATTACACAATCACAACCCACCAAAAGTAAGAGCACGGCCCAGACTCAGACCCTTTATAAGCCTACACTCTATGAATGTCCTGGTACTTGGGGTGTGACTGCAGTCACGTCTTCTTCTTTCACCTCTGCGTCGCTGAAGATCTCGGGACAAGGTCCCAATGGTGGCTCTTCAACTGCCTGGTTTAATGGTACCAGGACTCAAAGACATTTTCATGAGATTGTTGCCCTAGTTTCCACTGGCATAGGTATGGTGTAACTGAGGAGCAGTCCCTAATCAGGGTTAGAGCTCAGAGCTGTGGAGACAGGGCCTGGAACGTCAACATACCCCTTAACTACCAACCCTCTCTCTGCAGAACTGAGGACTGAGGCTGTATGAGGCATCTTGGTGTAACAGGTAGCAAGCATCTCTCTCTCTCTCAAACACACACACACACACACACACACACACACACACACACACACACACTCTCCTTTTCCTTCTCTCACACATATTCCCACATCCACCCACACAGCTATTGCACTGACACATGACGCTCCCATTAAACAAACGATGGTGGTTCAACCACAGACTGCAAGACGCCATCGTCTCCTGGCAGCAGAGGGCAACATTCAGTTCCAAGACACACAGAGGAAGGGGGTCAGGGGCCTGGGATCCAACAAGGGATTCAATTCCCTTCCCTCTACTATTTTCAAATATTGGACTGACTTCCTCTTTCTGATCTAAGTCTCTCAGAGTGTCCTAACCCCCAAACACTCCTGGTCCACTGCTCTTCAAGACTTTGAAGTTAAAAACAAAACAAAAACCCCACCAAAACTTAGAGCCCAAAGTTCTGGAAGCTTGCCGTCTCTCTCCCCTCCCTGAGCGGCCCTGACTGTGGAAGAGACTCACCTGGGCAGCTCCAGAGGACTCCAGCAGCTGGGGCAGAGAGTGCTTCCGGCCATCGCGGGAGACCTCTAACATCCTCATCCTGGGGTCTCCATTTCTCACCATCAGCTCATTATATTCTTCAACAGATTCGAGACGATGCACTCCTCCTTGAAAAGAGAATGGAGAACAACCCCCCCAGATCGTTAAAAAGGACAAGAAGAATCACTATAGGGGATGAGAAAGAGAATGGGAGAAGAGTGGATAGTTAATGAACAAGGCTGGGGAGAGGGAGGGAAGGGGGGTGGAATACAATGGGTAACAATGGAAAAAATATTTTAAAGAAATAAAAAAAGAATCACTATAATATGTTGTTAGGTGTTAACTACAATTCATAGCAACTCTAGATAACAGGATCAAATCCTTGCCCTATTCTCATGGTCTCCCTATGCTCAACTCCATTGCTACAGTCATATTAAAGCACATGCAGGCACAGAATTGCAATTACACCTATATTCATGGCTTAAAGATCTTGCATCCAACACACTCAAGGCTCTGTGCTCACCGAGTTTAACTACAAGTTGGCTAACAGTAGAGACCAGTTAGGCCAGACTATGAGGAACTGAAGTCATACAAGAGATCAGATCAGATAAGCGGCAATGCATATATCTGATCTAAGTAGGATGAAACCATGGTTGATAATGTAATAAACCGTTGTGAGAATGTTTCAAGTAGGTGGAATTCTGGTGATTTAGAAACGTAACCATGATGGGTATAATTCTATTGTTACGTGCTATTGAGCTAACTAGTCATAGTGGTCCTATGAACAATAGACCTGAACCATGCCCTAGTCTGGGCCATCCTTATCATCTCTGTTCTCCTTGATCCCAGTGCTACAGTCACTGTGTCAATCCATCTCACTGAAGGTCTTCCCATTTCCCCCTGACTCTTCACCTTTTCAAGAATGATGTGTTTTTCTAACAAGGAACTCATTGGGTGGCCATGGAGGACATTATGCTCAGTGAAATGTCTCAGTCACAAAAGGACAAATACTGCATGGGTCCACTGTTGTAAAATGGGACTGACATCAGGGTTAGGGGGAGACTGAGAAAGATGGGATAAATTATGTATACTGCATTGAAAGATGAGGGAGAGAACTGTTTAACAGAGATATATGATTAAGTATTATTGACATGACAGGAGTCCAGAACAAAGGCTGCATAGTGGACCTGGGGGAGGGATTGTATAACAATGAAAGAATTTTTCTTTTACTTTTCCAAGAGGAGAGTGTACTGGGGGGTGGGGAAGGGTAAAGAGCAGAGAAAAATGCAACAATGAATGAATGGAAATCCAAAGTCTCTGTAAATTTTCATTAAAATGAGTAATATTCATAATAAAAAAGAATGATGTGTTTTTCTAAGGACTGATCTCTCTTAACAACATGCCCAAATTGTGAGGGTCAGAGTTTTACCATTCTGAACTCTAAACGCACCCTGGTTGCACTTTGCTCAACAAATATTTGTTTGTTTTTTGGCAGTCCATACAGCATTCAGTACTCTAATACCATAACTCAAAGGCATCAATTCTCCTTCTGTCATCTCTATCTATTGTTCAACTTGAGATGCATCATAGCAAGTTATTTAAAAGACCGTGGTTTGGACCAGATGCTCTTTAGTCTTCAAACTAATATCACTGCTCTGTGGTATTTTGTTGGAGAGATTCCTGACAGCAGGCTTTCTATGCAACATGCCTTTTGATTTCCTGACTGCTGGTACCAAGGATGTAGATTGGGAACCCAAGTAAGAGGAAATTGTGGACAATTTCTCCCTCTTTTCCATCTATCATGATGTTGTTTATTGCACCAGTTTTGAAGATTTTGGTTTTCTTGATGTTGATATTTATTTCTATTGAAGGGTTTAATCTTCTCCATCAAATACTTCAAGTTCTCTTCACTCTCAGTAAGTAAGGTTGTTTCATCTGCATAACACAGGATATTGATGAGCTTTCTTCCAATTCTTTATAAAATCCAGCTTCTCAAATGATTTGCTCAGCATACAGACTGAACAGGTATGGAGGAGAAAATATAGACTTGATGCACAACTTTCTCTATGGTTGGTATGTATCCTCGAGCCAGAATCGACTCATAGGTAATCCTCCAGCAGGTTTTCAAAGGCAGGTTACTATTAATTTTTTTTCAAAGGCAGTTTACTATTTACTAATTTTAGCTATTTATAGCATGGAATTATTTCAGGAAGTATCATATGATCAAGAGCCAAAGGTAATGAAGGAAGAAGTTCAAGTGGCACTGAAGGCGTTAGCAAAATATAAGGCCCCACGAAGCCATAGGATAACAAATGACATGTTTCAAATGACAGATGCAGCCTTGGACATGCTCACCAGACTCTGCCAGGACATTTGGAGGACAACTATCTGGCCAACTGACTGTAAGAGATTCATGTTTGTTCCCATTTCCAAGAAAAGCGATTCAATAGAATGTAAAAATAATCAAACAATATTATTAATATTACATGCAAGAAAAATATTGCTGAAGATCATCCCAAAACAACTATAACAGTACATAGATATAGAATTGCCAGAAGTTCAAGCTGTATTTAGAAGAGACCATGGCACCAGAGACATAACTGATGTCTGATGGATACTGGCTGAAAGTAAATAATACCAGAAATATATGTGTGCTTTATTGACTATGTAAAGGCATTTGACTGTGTTTATCATAATAAAGTACTACTATCGTGAAGAATGGGAATCCCATAGCATTTAATTGTGCTCATGTGAAACTTATACCTATACCAAGAGGCTGTTGTGAGAACAGAGCAAGGGAATATTGCATAGTTCAAAATTAGGAAAGGTATGTGTCAAGTTTATATCCTTTCTACATGCCTATTTAATCTGTATGAGCAAATAATTTGAGAAGCTGGACTCTATGAAGAAGAATGTGACATCAGGATTGGAGGAAGAATCATCAATAACCTTCGTTATGCATCAATTATTCATGTGCAAGTTCAAAGTGAAGCCGAAGGAAATGAAAATAAGCCCCTGAGAACCAAAATATGATCTTGAATCTATTCCATTCAATTTCAAAATCATCTTAAGAATAGGTCTGAAGCACTGACCATCAATAATTGAAGACCAGAAGAGCTGTGGGATGATATCAAGGGTATCATACATATATAAGGAAAGTAAAAGGTCATTATCAAGACAGAGGAGAAAGAAAAAAATGGAAATGGATTTCAGAAGAGATACTAGACCATCAAAAGAAAAATATGCCAAAGTATAAAAGAGCTGAACAGAAGATTTCAAAGGCCAGCTTGAGAAGACAAAGCAAAGCGTTATAATGGAATGTGCAGAGAGCTGAAATTGAATAAAAAGGGAAGGACTCGCTCTGCATTTCTCAAATTGAGAGAACTGAAAACAAATTTAAACTTTAAGTTGCAATATTGAAATATGCTATAGGCAATACGTTGAATGACCCAGAAAGCATCAAAAGAAGATAGAATACACAGAATCACTGTACCAAAATCTACTGACTTATACAAAAAAATTTCAGGAAGTACCATGTGAGCAGGAGCCAATGGTAATGAAGGAAGTAGAAGCCACATCGAAGACACTGGCAAAAAATAAGGCCCTGGGAATCAATGGGGTACCAATTGATTTCAGTTATCAGATGCAGCCCTGGATGTGCTTGCCAGTCTATCTCAGGAAATTTGGAGGACAGATGCCTGTCTAACAGATTGGAAATGGTCCATATTTGTTACCATTCCCAAGAAAAGCGATCCAATAGAAGGTGGAAACTATTGAACAATAAAATTAATATCACACGCAAGCAAAATACTGCTGAGGATCCTTAAAAAATGGCTAAGACAGTATATAGATAAGGAACTGCCAAATGTTCAATCATGATTTAGAAGAGGTCATGTGACCAAGGATATCATTGCTGATGTTATATGGATCCTGGCTAAAAGTAAAGAATACCAGAAGGATATCTATCTATGCTTTATTGACCATGCAAAGGCATTTGACTGTTTGGGTCACAAGTTATGGCTAACATTGAGAAGGATGAGAATCCCAGAGCACTATATTGTGCTCATGGAAAACCTATACCTATACCAGGAAGGAGGCTGAAGTGCGAACAGAGCAAGGAAATTCTAATGGTTTAAAATTAAGAAGGGAGTACGTCAGAGTTGTATTCTTTCTCCATACTTATTCAGTCTGTATGCTGAGCAAGTTATTCGAGAAACTGGGCTCTGTGAAGAGAAATGTGGCATCAGGATTGGAGGGAGACTCATCAATAACCTTCATTGTACAGATGACACAACCTTGCTTGCTGGAAGTGAGGGGGACTTGAAGCACTTGTTGCAAAGGATCAAAGAATACAGCCTTCAATATGGATTGTATCTCAAGGTTAAGAAAACAAAAATTCTTACCACTGGACTGACAGGCAACATCATGATGTTGTTGTTGTTGTTGATTGTCATCAAGTCGAGCACAACTCATAGTGACCCTATGACCAAAAGGCCTGAAGCCTTTCTATAACTATTGACATTCATAAAAGTTCATAGAGTTTCCAGAGGCATGTTGTTTAAGAAGTGGATGCCACTCCTGCTTCCAAATCTGTCTTAAAC
Source organism: Elephantulus edwardii (assembly GCF_000299155.1). Classification (NCBI taxonomy): domain Eukaryota; kingdom Metazoa; phylum Chordata; class Mammalia; order Macroscelidea; family Macroscelididae; genus Elephantulus; species Elephantulus edwardii. Next base: position 2,263,151 of record NW_006399941.1, on the reverse strand, counting down.
TGGGAGCTCCACCAAACACTGTTCACCATAGGTAACCATTACGACATTTGACACCCCAATGGCACAAGGTTTAACATCACAGGAACCCCAGGTTACCTCAGTACAGCATATTGACAGAAGAGTGCTGTACCACTTAGAAGAATGTTCCTCCAAAATACAATAACTGACTTTCAAATGTAAAGGCTTTCCCCAAGGTCTTGTTGACACTAATCATGAGGCTTAAACAAACAAACAAAAAAACCCCAAACAAACCACCTCACAACCAATAGATGGAGAAAAAAATTGAAACTGTCAACAACTTCATCTTACTTGGATCCACAATTAACACCCTTGGTACCAGCAGTCAGGAAATCAGGAACTGCACTGGGAGAGTGTGTAGTTAGGAACTTCTCTACATTATTGAGGAATAATGATGTCCATGTGAGGACTAAGGTGTATCTGATTCAGGCCATGGTCTTTCCGGTCACTTTTTGTCCATTTGAGAGCTGGACAATGAATAAAGATGACAGAAGAAGAATTGATGCCTTTGAGCTGTGGTGTGGGAGAAGAATAGAGAACATCCTACAGATGGTCAAAAGGACAAATAAATGTCTTGGAGATGGTGCAGCCAGAGCGCTCTTTGGAGGTAAGAATGATGAGGCTTCACCTCACATACTTTGGGCATGTTACTAGCAGGGACTTTTTTTTTTTGAGAGGGACATGGTTCTCAGAAAGGGGGAGGGTCAGCAAAGGAGGAAGCCCCTCAACCATATGGATTGACATGGTGGCAGCCCCACTGGGCTCCAATATGCCAGGAAGTGTGAGGATGGCACAGGATAGTACAGGGCTCAGATCTGTTGTTCATAGCATTGCTGTGGGTTTGTATTTGATTTGATAGCACCTCACAGCAACAAAACAGCAACATGCACATGAGATAACATTGCTTGCCGAAAGTGAGGAGGACTTAAAGTACTTTGCAGAAGATCAAAGAATACAGCTTTCAATATGAATTGAATCTCATCTTAAAGAAAACCAAAATTCTCACCATTGGACTGATAGGTAACATCATGATAGATGTTTAAAGATATTTAACACTTGAAGTTCCTTGGCAGTAAAGGGGAAGTATGCTTTTAGAAGATAACTACCCTGAGCTATTAGGGAGCTCTGATGGGGGAGTGGTAAGGAGCTACACTGCCAACCCAAAGGCATGTGGTTCAAATCTACTGGCAACTCCAGAGGAGAAAGGCGAATGCTCTCTTGTGGGTCAACTATGAATTGATTCTGAGAGGGGATAGCAGGTTGCTCCTTGGATTTTGAAACTGCATCTCATATACTTTGAGCAAGTCGCAGAAGTAACCAGTCCTTGGAGAAGGACATCATGCTTGGCAGGTTAGAAGGCCAGCACAGAAGAGGAAAACCCTGGGTAAGATGGATTGACACAGTGACTGTGGTAATGAGGGCAGGCATGTCAGAGACAGAGAGGTTGGCTCAGGACAGGGCAGGTTTCAGAGCTACTGTACATAGAGGTTTTATGAACTATACTCAACTCGATGGCACATAACACAAACTACATTAATGTGAAGTGGGGGAGGAAGTACTGAAATTGAAAGAGAATCCTGTAGGCACAAAAGAAAGGAAGAAGTACAGAAAATCCCAGACTAGGCCTATCAGGAAACTATTCCATGAAACGCTGCCTCATGTTGCTTTGGTCATTCTGGAGACCGAACAGGGAAATCCTTAGTGGAAGTGCCTGAAACCTCTGTTAAGAACGTTCTTAATAATTCCAGACTTGGAAATTTGTGACTGGATTAATCTTTTTTTTTGGTATGCCCACTCATCTGAACAGATTTATTGAATGAAAGCCTTTGTGAGCTGACAGGGAACACCTACCATGATGAGCTGCGAAACCACATACAACTGTATCTTTTGATAACAGGCTAGCATGTAAATAACAGAGCAACTTGCTTTTTGAAAATCTGAAATTGTTCCCCAAAGTTTCAGAATAGACAAATTATAGACTGATGATGTTGGAATCTCATATAGCTTTTTGGTGGTGGTGTTTTTACTAGGTACCATTGAGTTGAGTACAATTTATAGTAACCTATGAACAAGAGATCACAGCCTGTCCTGTCGTTACTACTTTAGACATGCCCGAGCCCATTGCAGCAGTTCCTGTGTCAATCCATCTTGTCGAAGATCTTCCTCTTTTGCTGACTCTCCGTCTTTCCAAGTGTGATATCCCTTTCCAAGAAATGCTCCTCCTAACAACATGGCCAAAGTATGTGAGATGAAGCTTCACCATCCTTGCCTCCAAGGAGCACTCCGGCTACACTCTCCCCAAGACACACCTGTTTCTTCTTTCGGCGGGATAGTCAGTGCTCTTCTCCAACACCACAGTCATGTCCTTCTGTCATCCTTATTCATTGTCCAGCTCTCAGATGTATAGCAGATGACGGAAAAGACCATAGCCTTAACTAAACATATTTCAATCCTCAAACTGACATCATTGCTCCTCAGTAATTTGGAGAAATTTTGACTACAGACTCTGCCAATGCAGTATGTCTCCTGACCTCCTGCTGGTACTGAGTGTGTTGATTGTGGATCCAAATAATATAAAGTTGTTGTTGACAGTTTCAGTCTTTTCTCCATCTATCACGATGTTGTCTGTCGTCCAGTGGTGAGGATTTTTGTTTAATTGATGTTGAAATGCAATCCATATTGAAGGCTGTAGTCTTTGATCTTCTGCAGCAAACACTTCAAGGTGTTCTTCCTTTCAGCAAGCATAATGAAGGCTATTGACAAGTCTTCCTCTAATCTCAATGCCACATTCCTTAGATGAGCCTATTCCATAGCGTGAGATGAAGACCTGCTGTAGGTTGGTCATCTGTGAGTTGGTTCTAACTCAAGGGCACAAACCAACAACAATGACAGATGATTCTCACAGGAGAGGACTTGCCTTTCTGCTTCTGCCTTCTCCCAAGAATGAAAAACTCAAACACTTGCTGTTGAGTTGGAGCCAAATTACAGTTGATTCTCTGTTGAATTTCTGAAGCTGTAAATCACTTAGGAGTTGACTGTCCACCTCTCTCCTGTGGAGCAATTGGTGGATTCTCAGTAGTCAAACACAGGCCAGGTGCTGACTGTGGATCAGACCATCATATAAATTGAAGTGGAAGAAAATGTAAATAAGTCCACAGAAGACTGGATGAGCTATTGGATTACATCAAAGATATCATCTATGAAGAGAGTAAATGGTCATTTTTTACAAAGACTGAGGAGGAAGAAAAGACCAAAATGGATGACAGAAGAAACTCTGAAAGTTGCAGCATCAAGAAAGGCAAAGAACAAAAAAGCATCAAGAAGCCAACACAAAGGGGGGAAATGTTGAAGCAAAAGAGATGAACAGAAGATTTTGAAGGATGGCTCGAGAAGACAAAGACAAGTATAATAATGGGATGTGAGAAGAACTGGAGTCAGAATAAAAAGTGAAGAACTTGCTCAGCATGTCTCTGGTTGAAACAACTGAGAAAGAAATTCAAGCCATGTCGCAATACTGAGAGCTATTATAGGCAAAATCTTGAATTACCTAGGAAGCTCCTAAAGAAGATGGAAAGAACCACAGAGTCACCAAAAAGAATTGGTCAACACGGAACAATCTCAGGAAGTAACATATGCACAAGGGCTAAGGGTAAGGAAGAAGTTCAAGCTGCACTGAAGGCTTTGGCAACAAATAAGGTCCCAAGGAGTCGATGAGGTTACCTGACATGGTCCAAATAAGAAATAACTGACATGTTCCAAATAACAAATGCAGCCCTGGACGTGCTCACCAGCTTGTGCCAGGAAATTTGGTGGACACCTGCTTGGCCAGCTGACTGGAAGAGCTGTTCCCATTCCCAAGAAAGGTGATCCAACAGAATGTGGAAATTATCAAATGCTGGCATCCACTTCCTAAACAACATGCCTTTGGAAACTCTACAAACTGTGAAGAATGTTGATAGTTATAGTGGGGCTTCTGGCCTTTTGTTCATAGGGTTTCTATGAGTCATGTTTGACAACAATAACATAACAAATACTGCATGCAAGCAAAATATTGCTGAAGATCATTCTAAAGACTGCTGGAACAGTCCATTGAGGGAGATATGCCAGAAGTTCAAGCTGGGCTTAGAAGAGGCTGTGGCACCAGTGTTATTAGATCCCTTTGCAGATGTCAGATGGGTCCTGAGAGCAAATAATATCACAAAAATATCTATTTGTGCTTTATTGACTATGCAAAGACATTTGACTGTGTGGATCATAACAAACTAGGGCTAACATTGAGAAGAATGGGAATCTCAGGACACTGAATTATGCTCATACAAGCCTTATACATAGACTAAGAAGCTGTTGTCTGAACCGAGCAAAGGAACACTGCATGATTTAAAATCAGCAAAGTTGTGTGTCAGGATTGTATCCTTTCTCCATACCTGGTCAATCTGTATACTGAGCAAATAATTTGAGAAGCTGGGATCCATGGAGAAGAATGTGGCATCCAGATAGGAGGAAAACTCATCAACAGCTTGCATTATGCAGATGATACAACCTTTCTCACTGAAAGTGAGGAGGATATGATGTGCTTAGTGCAGCTTTTTAAAAATGGATTGCATCTCAATATCAAGAAGACAAAAATCCTCATCACTGGCCCTATAGGCAACATTATGATAGATGGAGAAAAGATCAAAACTGTCAGTGACTTCGCCTTATTTGAATCCACAAACAATACACTTGGTACCAGCCAACAGGAGATAAGGAGAGTGACTATTACTAAGAAAATCTTCTGTCATGGACCTTACAAATCACTGAAGAGCAATGATATCAGTGTGAAGAATAAGGTATTCCTGATTCAGACCATAGTCTTTTCAATCAATGACTATGCTGAGAGCTAGACAGTGAATAATATTGACAGAAAAAAGAACTGTTGCTTTGAAAGAACAAACATAAAAGTCTTGGAGAAAGTGCAGCCAGGGTGCTTCTTGGAGGCAAAGATGACAAAACTTCGTCTAACATACTTAACATATTGGCTGTTGCAACTGGCTCAAAACTGTGTCGGAAATTATCAGGACAGCACAGCATAGGACAGGGTTAAGACTTGTTCACAGAGTCACTATGAGATGTGCACAACTTGAGGGCACCTAACAATGACACCACAGTCACCAGAGAGGCTTCAACTTTGGAGACAAATCAGCTCCCTATGGATTTCGCCACCAGAGCTCACTCCTTCCTCAAGAGTGAGCATGTCATTGAAACAGATGAGGTAGAGAACAGTTTAAGAGTGATATATGATAGGGTATTATGATTACCACAGGAATCCAGAATTAAGGTTGCATAGTGGAGAGCATTAGGGGCGGGGGTAGGGGGATTGTATACCAATGAAGAAGTTTATCTTTTGCTTTTCGAAGAGAGGAGCGAACTTGGGGGTGAGGGTAGAGAAAAAGTGCAACAATGAATGAATGGAAATCCAAAATCTCTGTAAATATTCATCAAAATTAATAAAATAAATTTTTTTTAATAAGAGTGAGCATGTAAGTGTTACCTCATATGTGACCCAACCTTCCTGCACTGCCATTTGCCACCCTAAGATTTTATTACATCCCCTCATTCCCCTAATCTCTCTGACAAGCCCTGGACTGAATTACTCTCACTGTCATATTATATTGGATTTCTCATATGGCTGAAGTGGGGGAGGGGGAAAGTTGCCAAATAAATTGCTAGCCAAATATTATCTTTTTCACCCACTGTCTCTAACTTTCTTGTACACATTTTGCTCTAAGTCTAGAACACTATTATCCTATTGTACCATATGCTGCCAAGGTCCGGATCTTCTGTCTTCTGGAAACTTCTACGCATACTCTAAGTCAGAGAGACTCTAGGGTCTCCAAGCTCTTGTGAGTGACTTTTTATAAACCATCACTCTGTGTACATGTGGGCAAGCCCCTCCCCGGGGCTGCACACTCTGGAGAAGGTCCTCCAGTTTGAACCATTTAATCGTCTCCCCCTCTTGAGGGGAAAAGAGGGGGAGACCAACGATGATGAAACGTTGCGAATGGAGACAGCACTGATGAAGACGTGCAAATGGTGGCAATGACTCCAGCGGACTCTGGGGTTGGCAGCGCCATGTGCAGCCTCTCAACTCCATCCTGTTAGCGAGGTGTGTTAGGCAGGCTTATGTGCAGAACAGATGCAGAGTTTAATCTTCATTTTACAGGTGAAGACACTGAGATTCAGAGAGGTCAAGCAACTTCTCTGTAATCACACAGCCAATAGCGACAGAGCTGGGAATAGAACATCATTCAGTACGTCCTCTGTTATCTACATCACCTTGCCCTGAATCCGGAGAAGAACCAAGAAGAGGAGGAATACCAATCTAGGCTTTAGTCTTTCTCTCTAATTGTTGTAGTCAGAAACAACCCATAGCTGATCCTCCTTGGGGCTTTGAAAGTGTTAAATCACATGAGAGGAGACTGTCTCTTTTCTACAGAGTCTGGTGGGTTTGTTCCAGAACTTCTGGCGGGTTTGTTCCAGAGAGATCCAACGTTTTGAATAAGCAGGACAACCACCTGTGGCAACACTGCCAACATTTGCTCTCGATTTACGGCTCAACAGCAAGTATCAACCTCATGAAGGGAGTAAGAGGCTTCTGGCTCTGGAGGGTCTCCCAGCCACACTACCTCCCCCTTCTGTGCCTGTAAATCCCCATATGGGGTTGTTGTTGTTGCTTGATGCCGTCGAGTTGTAGACGACTCATAGTGACCCTATGAACGAACAGCCTGAACACTGTTCGTACATAGAGTTTCTGGAGGCAAGCCATTTCAGAAGTGGATGTTGCTCCTGCTTCCAGGCTTGATTTAGTCGGGAAGCTCCAGCCAAAACTGTCCACCTTGGGTACCCATTACTGTGATTGGCACATCACTGTCACAGTCTTCAGCATCACAGCAACCATGAGTTACCTCTGTACAGCAATGCACAGACCAGTGCTATACCACCTAGAAGAATGTTTGACAGGAAAACAATTTGAACCTGGCCCAACAGCTGCAGGCCTGAGGGCCCTTTGGGCTTAAGGCTGCCTCCTGGTTCAAACCCTAGGCCTAAGCTGGATAGCCTCACTCCGGGGGACAGAGCAAACTTGCACGTCAAACACATGCTCGGAAAAGCAGTCGACTCCAAAAGCTTGCCATGATTCCTATGCTCACACCACCATCCTCCTTCCTTCTGGCAAGGAGAACTTCCCAAGACCCTGGGAGGGGCCAACCAGGAACAACACGGCTGCTTCCTCTCCTCTCCCAGCTGTCTTTGGGCTTAAGGCTTCCTCCTGGTTCAAACCCTAGGCCCAGGCTGGCTAGCCTCACTCTGGGGGACAGAGCAAACCTGCACGTCAAATACATAACCGGAAAAGTAGTCGACTCCAAAAGCTTGCCATGATTCCTGAGCTCACACCACCACGCTCCATATGGGGGAGGGGGGCAGAATTCCTCTCAAGATTCTAAGGGAGCAGGTGGGTTGGGTGGGGACCTGGGTCTGCCAGGCACAGCCTTTCTCAGATGATAAATGAGCAACCTTTGGGATCCCCTGACCGATCTGTCCCTGTCCATAAAATTAGGAATGTTTCAAAGGTCTCTCTTTCCTCAGCTCCCTGGGGACACCTGTGTAAGGTGCTGACGGCTCTGCCTGAGACAGAGATCCAAGATTCTCTCCTGCATCCTGTGATTCCTCTCTGCTCCTCATCCACACAAACAGGATTTCAATTTCTTCCCTTTCGTTGTTCCTCTGGACATTCTCCCTGCTGAAGGCAGATTCCTCCTCAGAGCCTCTAGCAGCAGTATTTATTTTTTTGTAAAAATCCCAATATTTACTCAAATATGTTGTTGTGTTCGGCTGTCAAGTCGCCTATGATTCATAGCGACCCTATGTACAATAGCCCTAAACCCTGTTCTATCCTGTGCCAATCTTATTGTCTCTGACACACCTACTCCTATTACCCCAGTCACTGAATCAATCCATCTCATAGAGGGTCTTCCCCTCCTGTGTTGTCCCTCCACCCTCCCAAGTATGACGTCCTTCTCCAAGGACCAGTCCCTCCTTACAACATGTCCAAAGTATGTCAGATGAAACCTCAGAATCCTCGCCTCCAAGGAGCCGCCCGATTTAACCCTTTCCAGGATGAATCTGTTTGTTTTCCTAACAGTCTGTGGTATACTCAATACTCTTCTCCAGCACCACAGCTCAAAGGCATCAATTCTTCTATCCTCCCTAGTCATTGTCCAGCTCTCTGATGCATAACAAGTGATTGCAAAGACTATGGCCTGGATCATGACCTAATTAGTCCAAGTCACAAGTGCAAGATAGCAGTTCGCTGCACTCAAATGCAAACTCATTGCCAGCCAGTTGGGCGCAACCCAGCTAACCCTTCAGTAGGTTTTCAGAGGCTGTAAAATGCACAGGAGGAGAGTGCTCATCTCTCTCCTAAGGCACCGCTGGTGGACTGGAACTCACAAAGGCACAGCCTCAGGATCAGCAGTGCGGTTCCCCGTGGACTGCGCCACCACAGTGTCACTCAGCAGAATGGCCTCTTGACTCATGCACGTTGTGTGCAGTGTGTCACGAGTGCCTCACTGCTTCTCAGTATTGCATAGCATTGCACAAGACCAATATTATAAAGGCTAGCGAAAGATTTACACACAGAGAGAATAAATCTAGCGAGGTTATCAGGGAGGAGACATGCGGAGCAGGATAGTAGTTGATAGACAATTAATGCTGACTGGGATGGGTGAGTTAGACCCAACTGATAGCTGACCATCCTGCAGGGTTTTGGAGGCAGTGTATCGCACAGGAGGAGATTGCCCATCCTTCCTCGGCAGAGAAGCTGCTTGCTGGATTCGAACTGTGTGCCTTCAGGATTACAGTGCAGTTTCTTACCACTAGGCCACCAGAGCGCCCAATGGGATGATGAAGGGGAGGACAAGGTGGAAGGAACCAGACAGTGTGTGTATTGTAACTGACATTGTGGAACAGAATGTGCATGGATGATTGGGGGGGGGGAACCCTAATATGCTTCATAAACTTTACTCTTTCGCAAATTATAAAAAAAAAGCAATGATGTGCTTGGCAATCTTTTATCGGCCACCTTAACCTACCAGTTGTTGCCGAGTGGGTACTGACCCATGGTGGCCTCGCATGTGTCAAGAGTGATCTATGCCCCAGGGTTTGCTGTGGCTGGTTTTTCTGAAGTAGATTGCCAGGTCTTTGTTCTGAGGGCACCTCTGGGCAGACTCTTCTGCCAGTTTTCCACTTGGAAGATGGGTGCATGGACCCAAGTGAGGAGATGGGTGAGCTGGAACTCACTCAACAGCAGTTGTTTTTCATTTCAAAACAGGCTGCTCACCATGCTGGGCGCACTTATGTGAGATGATCCTACGTTTATCTTCAGATGAGAAGTGGAAGTTCAGGGAGGTTAAGTAACCAACCTAAGACCACATAGTCAAGTCAGGGCTGGGGTGGCCTGTGGTGGAGCCAGGCCTCAGACTTCTGGCATTTCTAGTTATTTCCTGCTGTCTTTCGTGCTTAGACAGCCAGGCAAACGGTTTCATCAGGCATAGGAGATGAGGGACTAGGAGTTCACAGCACTTTTGGAAACCCACAGAAACATTTGAACTGCTTTTACAATCAGAAGAAGAAAGAATTAATATAACAAGAATGAATATAAAAGAGGGAGGGAGCTCTGTTGCACTTCTAAGCCAAAGGCCACTCCTCTGTGCTGACCTGAACCCACCAGAGGCTCCTGGGAGAAAGGTGAGTAATCTCTTCTCCTGTGGCTGTGTCAGAAAACCAATGGAGTGACAGCTTCAAGTCAGTTTTACTCAATGGCAATGACTGATACCATGATAGTTGGTAAAATTATTCACGATTCTGTTATGAAGGTAACAGTGCCTGCTGCCCCGGGAAATCCTAACTAGATCCTGTATACAGAGACTCTGTCAATACCGTGTCTGTCTGTCTGTCTGTCTCTCCCTCCCTAAACACCCCCCTCCACCCCCCGACAGTTCCAGAGAGTACGCCTGGAGATACACAACACATGGCACCGCCATCTGCCGTCCTGTGCCACACCAACCTTTGCTTAGCCGAGGTGTGGACTTGACATTAGCTAAATAACTGGCTCTGCCATTGAGGACTAACAGGCCAATGTGATGCCAAGAATGTCACTTTAAAGACTCAAGAGGCCATCAGTGAGCTTTTCTTTTTTAATTTTCTGGGACTATCACAAATACTCTTTCAAGTGTGGGGAGCAAGGATGCCACTTTAAAGACTATGGCGTACTCAGTCCACAATAGGATACTTTCAATTCCTTTGTGTATATGTGAAAGTTAAACACTGAATAAGAAGAACCAAAGCATGCTTTGAGCCTTTGGTTTGTGATGTCGACAAAGAATACGGAATGTACCTTGGACTGCCAAAAGAAAAAAACACATCTGTGTCAGAGGAAGTGTGCCTGAGATGCAATGATGGTAAAATTTCATCTCACAAACTTTGGATATGAGATCAGAAATCTTTGGGGAAGGACATCATGCTCAGAAAAGAGGGTCAATGACAAGAGGAAGATCCTTAAGAGATGGACTGACACAGACACCGCATGAATGGAATTAAGCCCAGTGGCAACTGAGGATGATACAGCATCAGGAAGGGTTTCTTTCTGTCATCATGGGGTCATCATGAGTCAAAGCTGACTCAGAGGCACCTAACAACAACATATGGTGGACCAAGAGTTAAAGGAGAGGTGTGCTTGCTGGTCATCAGGAAACAGCAGAAGGGTTACCTGATGTCCTATTGAAATACAGAAACCAATCTTACAGGCTATTGTGGGTCGCTGGTGGCCTAGTGGGTAAGGAGTTGTGCTGCTAGCACAGAGGCATGCAGTATGAATCCACCAGCTGCTCAGAGGGAGAAAGATGACCAATCTCCCTCCATGAGATGTATAGCTTCTTAAAACCCACTGGAGGGTCTGCTGAGTATATAGGAAACTGAAGTTTGAGAAGAGACAGGGATGCCACGATATTAGATTTGTTGTTGTGGTTACGTGCCATTGAGTTACCTGTGTCTCCTAGAGACCCTATGTACAGCAGCTCTGAAGCCTGCCCTGTCCTGAACCAATCTCACTAACTCTGACACACTGACTCCCATTGTCCCAGTTACTATATCAATCCGTCTCATCCAGGGTCTTCCTCTTCTGCACTGTTCCTTCACCTTTCCCATCACAGCATGATGTTCTTCTCCAAGGACCAGTCCCTCCTGGTCACATGCCGAAAGTATGTGAGATGGAGTTTCAAAATCCTAGCCTCCATTGAAAGACTTGGTTTCACCCTCTCCAAGACAGACCTATTTGTTTTCTTGGCAATCCATGGTATGTTCAAGACTCTTCTCCAGCACCACAACTCAGAGGCATCCATTCTTTTTCTGTCATCTTTAGTCATTGTAAATGCTTGTCTGTCAGATGTTGTTCCAAAGCTAAGCATCCAAATGAAGACAAACTAGGAAGGATTGGCCACTCACTTCCAAAATATAATAGGCCTTCAAAAACCTGATACACAATAGAACACACATAGAATAACAGATATTGGACGTGCTATGCCTCAAATGAAAGCAGAGCACTCTGGTGGCTTAGGGGTAAGAGGCTGTGCTACTGACACAAAGGTGCATGGTTTGAACATACCAGCATAGCAGAAAAACTCCCTTCTGTGGGAGTAACAGTCTCTGAAAACCTGCTGGAGGGTCAGCTATGAGTCGGTTCCAACTCAGTGATCAACAACTACAAGTGAAAAGCTCACAGCCAAGCTGAACACATTCTTCCTGCAGAAGGGAGCCTGCATGATCCTTATAGAAACCAGCTCAGAGACCCAGCATCAAGCCTTTCTGACGTTACCTCCCCACCATGAGGCTGACGCTCGCTGTGACGCAGTTGTGTCAGGTATAGAGGCCCCACTCACCTGAAAGCCGACTCTTGAGCTTCATTTTACTGCTGCCCTGCTTGGGGCTTTCCAAGTTCCCCTTGGGCTCCTCGGTGCCGCACGGATCTTGGGACTCATCTGTCCTAGGCACCTGAAAAAGCAGAGATCACAGAGCTGATGGGAGAGACCATGAGGTAATTATGTCCTGTCTTCCCTTCAGGACTTATCTCAAGCCACAAGTGTCATGTGAGAAGAAAGGTTTATGGGATCAAAGCCCAGCCCTGTCAATAACCCAGAGCCCCACAGCCTCGCTGACAAGCTCCTCCTCAGCACACTTCTGAACAGAGAGAGAGCCGAGGAGAGTTCATGCGCTGGGGCCACCTGGACTCATGCTACACGTGGAAAGCTTGTGGGCTAAGGTGAAAGCTAAGTGGTCCATTCAGGTGGTGCCCACGACCACAACTCGATCCCTGATCTCTTGACTGGTTGCTAGCATTTTCTCTGACAACACAAGTTGCAACAAATATTCAACGAGGACTTAAAAAAGCAAAGTATATCCGCAAAGATGATGAAGCTTCATCTCACATATTTTGGGCATGTTGCTTCTTGCTGTTGTTGTGTGTCATCGAGGTGCTTGCAACTCATAGCAACTGTACGTACGACAGCTCTGAAACCAGCTCTGTCTTGAGCCAACTTCATTGACTCTGACACACCTACCGTCATTACCTCAGCCACTGAGTCCATCCATCTCATTCAGGGTCTTCCTCTCTCATGCTGTTCCTCTACCCTCCCAAGCATGACGTCCCTCTCCGAACTCCTTGCAACATACCTAAAGTACGTCAAACTCCTCATATGCAAGTTCAAATTGAAAGTGAAGAAAATGAGAACATGTTCACAAGAAGCAAAATAGGACCTCGAGTTTATCCTAACCGAACTTAAAAACTATCTCAAAACTAGGTATGATGTATTGAAAACAAAGACCAAAGACCAGATGAGTTATGGGATGACATCAAGGACATCATCCAGGAAGAAAGTAAGAGGTCATTACAATGACAAGGAAGGAAAAAAAAAAAGACCAAAATAGATGCCAGAGAGACACTCAAACCTGCACTTGAAGGTGGAGAGGTCAAACTAAAGGGAAGACACACTGACGCATAAGAGTTGAATGGAAATTTTTGGAAAGAAGATGCAAAGTATTATAATGAAATGCTCAAAGAGCTAGAAAATGGGAAAGGAAGAGCTTTCTCAGCATTTCTTACACTGGAAGACCTGAAGAGCAAATCAGTCTTCAACTTGCAATAGTGCAGGTATCTCCTGGAAAAATCTTGAATGATGCACGAAGCATCAAAAGAAGATCAAGAACAGAGTCACTATCAAAAGGGATGAGTCAAAACAGAACCATTTCCGGAAGAAGCACATCATCAAGAAGTGATGAAGGAAGACCTTCAAGCTGCACTGAAGACAATGGCAAAAATAAGGTCCCGGAAGTTGATGTAATACCAAGTGACATGTTTTAACAAACTGTAAGCAGCCTTGGGCATGTTCACCCGGCTGTGGCAAGAAATTTGGAAGGCAGCTACCTGGCTAACTGACTGGAAGAGATCCATATTTGTTCCCATTCCCAAAAAAGGTAATCAAACAGATTGTGTACGTCAAATCTTACTGAAAGTTATTAAAAAAACTGCTGATTAATATATCAACAAAGAACGGCCAGAAATTCAAGCTAGATTTAGAAGAGGCTTGTGGAACAAAGTATATCACTGCTGATATCAGGTAGATCTTGGCTAAAAGATGAGAAGGCCGGAATATTTACTTAAGTTTTCTTGGCTATGCAAAGACATTGACTGTGTGAATCATAACAAAATATGATTAACATCAAGAAGAATGGGAATCCCAGCACACCTCAGTGTGTTCATGTGAGAGTGATACATAGACCAAAAAAGCAGCTGTTAAATGGAATAAGGAAATATTTCCTGGTTTAAAAATCAGGAAAGGTGTGCTTCAGGGCTTGATATCTATTAAATCTATATGATGAGCAAATCATTCAAGAGGCTGGACTATATGTGGTGTTAGGATCACAGGAAGACTCATCAGCCTCCTGTGTTATGCAGATGACACCACCTTACTTGCTGAAAGTGAAGACTTGAAACAATTACCAAATATCAAAGGCTACAGCCTTCCATATGGTTAAATACCAGAGGCCAGCAGTTGGAACTCACCAGTCATTCCATGAGAGCAAGAAGTGGCAGGTGCTCACATACTTACCTCCTTGGAAACCATTTAGGCAGTTCTATTCTTATCTGGAGTCCCTAGGAGTAGGAATCTTACTTGATAGCATGGTTGTTTCTAATTTTGTTTTGTTCTGACAGATGAAGACAAAACGGAAGGCACACTTACTATGTCTTAAAAAAAACCAAAGACATATCTAGGATCAAGGATAGACCATAGGAGGAGAGAATAGAAGTATAAAGTAGAGTGGTGTAGAATTGTAATTTATACCATGCATATAAAAATTAGTGATGAATTCTAAATCCTTACGATGTAAACAAAAAGACTGTAAGCCTTATTCAAATGTTCAAAAGTGAGATGGTTGAGAAGAGAGTCCAGCCATAAATAGCAACGCTTTCTTGCCTTCTTTTTTCAATCCTATAAATGCACTCAAGAATTAGTGGCTAGGACATGCAAAATATTAATATGACTATGTAAGGAAAGAGAAGAGATAGAGGTTGTTGACAGATTGCTCGGCTCCAGAATCAATACTCTTGGGACCAGCAGTCAGGAAATCAAAAGATGAATTGCACTGGGAAAATATGCTGTCAGGGACCTTTCCAGAGTGATGAGAAGCAACGATGTCAGTCTAGAGACTAAGGTGCACCTGATCCAGGCCATGGTCCTTGCAATTACTTGAGCTGGACAGTGACTAAGGATGACAGAAGAATTCATGCCTTAAAACTATGGTGCTGGAGAAGAGTCTTGAACATACCACGGACTGCCAAGAAAACAAAGCAGTCTGTCTTAGAGAAGGTGAAACCAAGTTTCTCCTTGGAGGCTAGGATTTTGAAGCTCTATCTCACATACTTTGGGCACATGGCCAAGAGGGACTGGTCCTTGGAGAAAGAGCTGGGAAGGGTGGAGGGACAGTGCAGGAGAGGAAGACCCCAGATAAGATGATATAGTAACTGGGGCAATATGGTAACTGGGGGTAGGTGTGTCGGAGTCAGTGAAACTGGCTCAGGATAGGACAGGCTTCAGAGCTGCTGTACTTAGGGTCGACTGCACAGAACAACAACAAGGACGACAAGCCAAAGAATCTCATGGAAGTGATGATGTCTGTTGCCTCACTACTGAACATCTATAGAGAAAACCAGGCAGAATAGGTCTATAGTAACACGAAACCTTGCAAAAAAAAATGCACTCTTGAGGCAGGAGGGAGCTTATTTCAGAACTCATTAGAATTATTAGTGTAGGATTCCAATAGCATGGCTGGCTTTTATAACAGAAAAGTGGTTTGTTAAATCTTAGGTGTCTTGTAACTCTACAAATGGAAGCGAGCTGCTTCGTCCGATTAGCTCCCAGTTGTTTCTAGCAAGAGATAGAAAAGGGCAAAGTGCAGTTTTGAGCTACTTACTCAGCTTAATGGCTTTGAAAATGCCCTTGGTCCTAGAGAATCCAGATACACAGAAGGGGAAAAGGTTCTTAGTTGCTCTAGACTAAAATATGCATAAAGTTCTCCTGGAAGGCCTTCAGTTCTGAGAAATAGCTGACACAATCTATTATTTAAGAGCAGTTTCTAATTCTTGGGTTACAAAACAAGCCCATTATATTACTGGAATCCCATACCATTTGCCAATTTCCATGCTAGGCCCTCTCTGTCTGCAAAAGTGCCTCTGATGTTCTCTCTATGAATATCTGTCGCCTATAGTTTTGGCTTTAGCAAGACTGCATGTTTCTCCCCCAGAGCTGCCAGTGGAAACAAAAGCACTGGAGACACAACCTTTGGATTAGCAGCAAGATTCCCTACAAGCCATGCCACCAGAGCTGTCGGCAAAGGGTATACAATAGCTCACGGACGGCGAAAAGGACACACAGGTGTGGCTGGGAGAAAGAAACCTGGGTGCTTCTCAGAGGTAAAGGTGGTGAATCTTCATCTCACATACTTCGGACATGCCGTCAGGAAGGGCCAATCTTTGGAAGAAGACTTCGTGCTGGGAACGGCGGAGAAGACTCTCAAAGAGATGGACTGAAACAGTGATTGCCACAGTGGGCTTGAGCATGGTGGACATCAGGATGACCATGCAAGAGAGAACAAGGTGTTTTCTTTTTTTTTCTTTTTATTATTTTATGTGTCTGGTTTTGACCTATTGTTCATGGACAGTGATAGCACCTAACAACAACAACAACAGCAACAACAACAACTCCTCTTCCCTTTTCTTGCTCTTATAGGTCTGTCTGGAAAAATGTCAATACTAAGCTGACACAAAATTTTCTTTGGGACTGTCCTGTCATTATGGCTTCTGTAAAAAATGACTATAACTTCAGTGGCTTAACACAACACAACTTTTTATATCTTTTGTTGTTGTTGTTCGCCATCAAGATGGAATGAAACCCACTGGTGGGTTTTCAGAGTCAGTTAATCACACAGGAGGAAGTTGCCCAGCCTCACAAAGAACAGCTGGTAGATTTGAACCACATGCCTTTGGGACTGCAGCACAGTTTGTTACCGTAGGCCACCAGAAACTCCCTTAAATATCTTTTAGTAATTATAACACAACAACAATAAACGCAGCTTAACTTAGGACTTAAGAGTTGTATGGGTTAGAGATTCAGTATGGGTCTTTCCAGGCTAACATTGGGGTCTGGCAGGCTGTGTTCTGTTTTGGAAGTCTTGGGGGAAAACACACTTTTTGCCCCTTGGCTTCCTAGAGGTTGCATACATGCCTTGGCTACGGTCCCCCCACACCACTGTCATAGCGAGCAACACAGGGTCACAAGCCCTTCTCACTGCATCCCACTCTGACTCTTGCTTCTCCTGTGTTTTTAAGGATTTGGACTACATTGAGTTTGTTCAGATAATCCAAGATAATCTCCCAATTTTAAAATCAGCAGATTAACAACTTTAATCTCATCTGTGGTTTTAATTTCTGTTTGCCATAGAGGGTAACTATTTCACAAGTTCTGGGCATTAGGGTGTGGACACCTCTGAGGGAGTGGAGTTCTGCCTATCTTACATTCCAAGGTTGAGACCGAAGTTGTTGTTATGTGCCTTTGAGTTGGCTATGACTTGTAGCGACCCTATGAACAATAGCTCTGAACCCTCCTGAGCCAATCTCACTGTCTCTGATACACCAATTCCCATTACCATAGTCACTATGTCACTCCATCTCCTCCAGGGTCTTCCTCTCCTGCGCTGTCCCTCCATCCTTCATAGTATAATGTCCTTTTCCAAGGACTGGTCTCTCCTAGCAACATGCCCAAATTATGTGAGATGGAGTTCCAAAATCCTTGCTTCCAAGGAGCAATACGGTTTCAACCTCTCCAAGACAGATCTGTTTGTTCTCTTGGCAGTCCATGGTGTGCTCAAGACTCTTCTTCAACAACACAACTCAAAGACATTGTTCTCTTGGCAGTCCACAGTGTGCTCAAGATGCTTCTCCAACAACACAACTCAAAGGCATTGATTCTTCTTCTGTCATCCTTAGTCACTGTTCAGCTCTCAGATGCATAGTAAGTAATTGCAAAGACCACAGCCTGCATCAGGCACACCTTAGTCCCCAGACTGACATCATTGCTCTTTAGCACTCTGGAGAAGTCCCTCATAGTAGACTTTTCCAATGCAACTTGTCTTTTGATTTCCTGACTGCTGGTGCCTAGAGTGTTGACTGTGGATCCAAACAAGCTGAAACTGTTACTCTCAATCTCTTCTCTCCATCTATCCAGACTGGAATAAGGAGGACAAAGAAGAATAACTGTATCTCAGGCCAGGCTATAACATTTAATTTTAACTTCAACCTGCAATAAAAGTTACCTACATTTTGTGTTTCTCAGTTGGCACCAAATTCCTCTTAGGGGAAAACTGGATTGTTATTCATTAGTCCTCAAATCACCTCATAACCATGTGAAAGCTTGACAATGAAAAAAGCAAGCAAAAGAATCAATGCATTCCAATTGAGGCATTTGGCAAAGAATACAGAATATAGAGTGTGCTGCCAGAAGAATGAATGGACCGCTCTTACAGAAATCAGCCCGCTAGAATGCTTCACAGACATCAAGACGGTGAGATTTCGGCTGGCTTACATTAGTGTAGACCAGCTGCTAGAAAAGGGCATCATTAGTTTTTCTTAATTAATATTTTTATCATTCATATACATTGTATTTCACAAATGTACTCCACACAGTACTTCATTAACACTATATTTCGTTCATTTATATTGTGGATTCCCCCCCCTTTTACAATCAATCCACCACAATTTTTTTTAATATCTCCCATTTTATTTTTTTCTTGGTTTGCCTACAGAGTTTGTATACATTGTGTTTCACACTATTCTTCATTCATAGTGTTTCATACAATCATTCTAATGAATGATATTTTATAAAATCAATCGCCATTGGACCTTGCCCATCATTACGCTGTCTTTTTGCCTAGATCCTTCCCATTTCCTTGCCCGCCTCCCTCCACCCAGCAAACTGTGCAACTCTGGTTTCACCCCTACCTATTGTCATCCCTCTGCTCCCCCCTCTTGAGTTCCCATACATGTTTTAATAGTTATCATTCTATTTTCACAATAATGACCTTATGCAGCATTTGTCCGTACGAGAGTACGTTAGTTCACTCAGCATAATGCTCTCCAGTGTCTCCCAAGTTATGTAGTATTTTTTGAAATTGTTGCTCCTGAGTGAAAGCATGTAAGTCGACTACATGCCTCATGCACCAGTCTCACCCTTTTAGGTAGCCAATTGCTGATCTCCCCCTCCCTATCAAAGCAGTGCTCTGAGGGAACAAGCATGCCCCTTGAGCTGAAGGATCCTCTGTTCAATTTTGAAAACTTAGAGCATCAGCATCCACAAGCAAAGTCCAGTCCAGAGCGAGCCATCAGGGTGCAGCAATCAACCCTAGCTCACAGCATGACCAGATGCTCTTCTTCCAGTTGGGCTGTGGTCAGCTCATCCCTAGCCATCAGTAGCTGGGTTTAAATGGGCATCAGCTGCATGCTCAGGAGCAGGGTATTATTATTTTGTTGTTGTTGTTTTGTGCCATCAAGTCAACAATGATTAGAAAATTAGAGGGTCAGTGAAAAGAGACTCCTTTAGTAAGACAAACACAAAAAATACCACGATGGATTGGAACACAACAACAATCACCATGATGGTGCAGGACTGGGAAGCGTTTTGTTCCGTTGTATATAAAGGAATCATGAGCCTAGGCTGGCTCCCTGGCAACAGATGAGAACGAATGGCAACCGGCAACAAATGTCACTAACTGGGACATGGTTGGAAACGTCTGTGACGCAGACAGGAAGGAAATAGGCTCAGGTGTGACACAGCTCGTGTGGCTTTATGTGTCAGACTTTGGCCAGTGTATTCAAGGTAGGACACTGACCATGATGGATTACTGAAGTTCATGGGGAAAGTATCCCCAAGAGGGGGCCCTTCGGATTGGGGTAGGCCCATGTCTAGCAAAGGTACCTGTTTACTAGTGTTTACAAATGTGTGTAGGCCTTAGCAAGCAGACACAGAGGCAAGGGTTCAATCAGAGTGAAGAGAGCTTGGCCAGGGATTGACTTTCTAAGTCATTGCCAGGTAGAGCCATTCATCATCACTCCTTCTCAGCCGGTTCTTACAGGCCAAGAGAACAAGGCCTTCACAGGATATAGGCAGGAAAGTCCCATGGTGCTGGCTGGGGAACAGCAGGGAGCCTGTGCTTGGCTTGCCAGTGGCCAAAACACAGCTCTTCCATGGCTTTCTGAATGGCTACCAGTCATGGAACACTAGGAGATTCTATCCCTTTATCCACACCAGGTCCAGCCTCCGTCCACCTTTTCAGCATGCGTCTGCATCTGACCATTACGTGGATTATGACTGCAGCCCTAGACTTCAGAGACACACATTCCAACTTCCTATCTACACAAGATTAGAAAACCAGTGGCCCTGAGTCAAATCTGACTCACTCAGACCCTGCATGTGTCAGAGTAGAACTATGCGCCCTGGGGTCTCAACGGCTGGTCTTTCATTCAGACTGCTGGGCCTTTCTTCTCAGGTGTCTCTGTAAAGTGCACAGAAGGAGATGGCCCGCCTTCCTCCCTTGAAGCCACTGGTGTATTTGAAACACGAGAAGCACACTGCCTTTGGGTTTGCAGTGCAATGTCCTATGGGCCACCCCACCAGAGTCCACTTGGACATTATCGCTGACAGACATCGAAACCTCTCGAACGTAAGATCATTGAGTTGTAACTTATTTGGAGCTGACCCTCCAGTGTGTTTCTGAGGCTGTAGAGACAGGAGGAGACAGTCCATTTAAAAAAAAATTATTATTTTAATGAAAGTTTACAGAGACTGAGGACTTCCATTCATTCATTGTTGCACTTTCCTTCCTGCCCACCTCTCCCTCCCCCTAATTCGCTCTTCTCTTTGAAAAGTAAAAGAAAAATTCTTTCATTGTTATACAATCCCTGCCCCCAAATCCACTCCACTCTGCAGCTTTCGTTCTGGACCCTGTCATGACAATAATACCTAATCACATATCCCTTATAAACAGTTTTCCCCCTCATCTGTTTCAATGCAGTATACATTATTTATCCCATCTTTCTCTGTAGTCCATTTTTTTAATCTCAGAGAGATGGTGGATTTGAACAACCTGACAGGTTCAGTCTTTGAATTAGCAATGCAACTCCCTAGTGCTAAGTCACCAGGCTTTCCCTAACAGGAAAAGAAGTAATCATTTTTAAAAATTTTTTTTAAATTAATTAAGCAACTCCCTAGTGCTAAGTCACCAGGCTTTCCCTAACAGGAAAAGAAGTAATCATTTTTAATAATTTTTTTTAAATTAATTAATTTATTTATTTTTCATTTCAATGAACATCTACAGAGATTTTGGAATTCCACTCATTCATTGTTGCAAATTTTAAAAAGACGAACAATGACACTAATACAGAGAATGCACTGAGTGGGCCTGTTCCGTTTTCCAGACCACCTTCAACTTGGCAGAACAAAGTTCAGGGGTCGGGGGCAAAGTTGAGCTCCACTCCTCCTGCCCCCTGATACTCCACCACCACCATCACCACCATTAGAAATAGTAGCCACTGTCAACTCACTTCTGACTAGTTGTGGTCCCATGTGTTTCAAAACACAACTGTTCTCCATATATTTGTTTTAGTGACTGGAATTTTGGAAGTAGAACATCAGGCTTTTTTTCAAGGTACCTCTTGGTGGATTTGAACTGCCAACTTTCTGGTTAGCAGGCAGTTAGTGTGGACTGCATCATTCCAGGACACTTAGGGTCCAGCTAGGGCCCAATAAACCGTCTTATAAGAAAGTAACCAGTTGCTCTGCACCATTTGACCTAGCAATTCCACTACCGGGAATTTACCCTAAAGAAACCATAACTGCCACCCATGTTTATTGCGGCTTTGTTCACAATAGCTGGAAACAACCCGAGTGCCCATTAACAAAACGAACAGATAAGAGAAGCTCTGGTATACTATCACAACGGAATACTATGCAGCATTGAACAACAAGGAATTCACAAAACAGTATGCAAAATGGATGTCCCTCGAGGACATTATGCTGAGTGCAATATCTCAGTCACAAAAGGACAAATATTGCATAAGGCCATTGTTGTTAAATGGGGCTGACATTGGGGTTGAGGGAAGACAGAGAAGGAGGGGAGGGATAACATATACTGCACTGAAACATATTAGGGAAAGAACTGTTTAAAAGGGATATATGATTTGGTATTATTGTCATGACAGGAGTCCAGAATGAAGGCTGCATAGTGGAGTGGACTTTCGGGGAGGGATTGCATGACAACGAAAGAGTTTTACTTTTCAAGGAGAAGAGTGAAAGGGGTGGGGGGTGGGGGGAGCAGGGAGAAAAGTACAACAATGAATTATTGGAAACCCTAAGTCTCTGTGAACTTTCATTAAAATAAAAAATAAAAAAAAGAAAGTGGTGCTTGGCCACAGACGCCCCCGGAGCCTGCAGCCAGCCAGAAGCCACGGCCTGCTCCACACTGAGTCTGTTTCTGATTTTCCCCACACTTGAAAGCCATTAGGATTTTCTTCCATTTGGGGGTTCCTACCCACTTCTGACCCTGAAAGACTTCGGAAATTACAAAGCCGATTTTGCAACAGATACTTTCACCAGCGTCAGTGAGTCCTACACACCCGCCAGTTTGCTCCTGCTGTGTCTGTCAGGCCTGACACATTGTGAAGCAGTGGAGGCCAGCGGAGGTGGCCCGGGCTGGACCGCTTGGGGAATGTGCCGCTGTTAAGAGTGAGACGGGACTTTCAACTGCCTGTGACCTCCCAAACTCTCAGAGGGTCCCCCCCAGCAAGAGAACCTGGGAGGGGAAAATATCCACAGGCCAAAGCGGTAAAGATTCGCAGCAGACTGGTGAGAGAGTGAGTACATCTGTGTGCACTTGTGTGTCTGCACGTCCAAAAGGGAGTGATTGAGAAGTGTTTCGAAAGCTCTGGGCCAGCTTAACGATGTGTGGATTCTCTAAGTAATTTCTGGAATCTCGGGTCAGGAATGGCAGGGGCGATGGTATCCAGGGAAGAACCCGCAACCACTCCCCAGGCAGCCATGTGGTGTTTGAAATCTTGACTGCAGCCCTCGCCAGGCCCTGCCTCTGCTTGAGGGCATCTGGGGAGATTTGGGAGACGTCAGCAAAAAGGAGAATTTGCTCCAATTTGTCCAGAGTCAGGGAAGTATGCCTCTCTGACTGATCTTGAGTAACTCCACACCCTGTCCAAACATGCTCGCCAGCAAAGGTGGTGTGGTCAGGCATGACCTCTTCCCTTCTTCTTTCTGTAAGAAAGAGATGACTGAAAGAAGTGAGGATAGGCAGAGCAAAGGCCCTGAGAGAACGGAAGGCCCACTTCTCCCCTGCTGTGTGCCTCTGTGCAACACATCAACTTCTCTGTGTCCTGGTAGCCACCCCTCCAGCATCCATCAGATTCAAAGAATCAAAGACTCACAAAAACGGAAAGGAATGCAGAGATTATAGCTCACTCATTAAGAGCCCGCCTTCCAGCACTACATCTGATAAGGTTCTGTTGTGTTCCATGTGGTTTGCATTGATTAATTATTGGAAATAGATCGCCAACTTGGTCTCACTTGTCACAATCTGAAAGTTCCACTGAAACCTGTCCACCATGGGTGACCCTGTTGGGGTTTGAAATACCAGTAACATAGCTTCCCAGGTCACGGTAATGGAAGCCATGACAGGAGGACAAACTGAAAGGACGACAACGGAGCTGGACATACTGTAGGTACTAAATAACTCTAACTCATCAACTACTTGAAAGAAGAAAATAGCACCTGACTATGTGCTGGAATCTCTTGCATGACATCTCTGCATATGGTGGTTTCATGTGGCTTAAAAACCTCCATTGATGGGATCATGTACTGAGATGAGTCACACGACCAGTGATGACCATGTACTGAGATGGGTCACACCACCAGCGATGGGACCATGTCCTGGGATGAGTCACACGACCAGTGATG
>NW_006399941.1:2229550-2239376 GCF_000299155.1 Elephantulus edwardii | reverse complement strand
TAATCCACTCTGCAACCCTCATTCCATACTCTTATAATAAACATAATGCCCTAAAATACTTTTAAACTATTCTCTCCCTCATAGACTTCAATGCAGTAAACATAATTTATCCAGTTTTTCTGTCTTACCCCCACCCCGATGTCAGCCTCATTTTACAACAGTGGCACCATATAGTATTTGTCCCTTTGTGACTGAGATACCTCACTCAGCATAATGTCCTCCAGGGTCACCCATTTTGAATAATATTGCATGAATTCCTTGTTTTTCAATGCAGCGTAGTATTCCATTGTGCGAATATACCACAGCTTCTCTACCCATTCGTTTGCTGATGGGCACTTAGGTTGTTTGCAACTCCTTGCTATTGTGAACAAAGCTTCAATAAACATGGGTATGCATATATCTACTTGGATGGCGTTTATGGTCTCTTTAGGGTATATTCCCAGTAGTGGAATTGCTGGGTCAAACGGTATCTCTATTTGCAACTTTTTGAGAAAGCGCCACACCGCTTTCCACAGGGGTTGAGAAGTAATCATTTCTAAAGAGCATGCAGGCAGCCTGCAGGGTTGGGAGAAAAGAAATGTGTCACAAGTAGACCATCTCCTAAAGTGGAGGGCAGGGAGCAGCATGACAGTTACTTACCCTCCCCCAGCTCCTTAAAGAGAAGAAAGGAATTCTAGTTGATCCTGGAACTTTTAAAACCCAAGGACCAAGGAATCTCAAGGAGCAGGTGGCACACAGTGTGGTTCTCACTAGGCTCAACATCAAGAAAACAAAGGTCCTTCCCACTTGGCCAGTGGATGATAGATGGAGAAAGGACTGAAGCTGTCAATGATTTCATCTTCCTTGGACACACAATCAACATCCTCAGTATTAGTAGTCAGGAGATTGGAAGACATATTGCCTTGGGCAAGTCCACTTTCAGGGACTTGTCCAAATCTGAGAGCAATGATGTCAGTTTGAAGACTAAGGTGCACCTGATCCAGGCTACAAGCTTTTCCACCATTTGATATGCATCTGAGAGCTGGGCAATGAATAAGAATGGTAGAAGAACTGATGCCTTTGAGTTGTGGTGTTGGAGGACAATACTGAATATCCCATGGACAGCCAAAAGCACTAAAGGATCTGTCTTGGGAAAACTGCAGCCAAGTGTGCTCCTTGGAGGCAAGGATGGTGAAGCTCTGTCTCACATACTTTGTACATGTAGTTAGGAGAGGCTAGTCCTTGAAAAGGGGTAGCATGCTCAGAAAAGTGGAGGGCTAGTGAAAGAGAGGAAGACCTCCAATGAGATAGATTGACCCGGTGATTGTAACAATGGGCTCAAGCATATCAGAGCTGAGGAGGATGACAAAGGAGTGAACAGGATTCAGATCTCTTGTTCATAGGGTCACTAGGAGTTGTACTTCATTCAATGGCACCCAACAACAACAAGCCCATTGCTGGTAGAGATTTTAGAACCATCAATGACAGGTCTGAAGCATCAGTCTTCAGAGCATGATCTCTGCAGCTCAGTTAAATGGAGAAGAGGGATGCCGCTTTTATCAGTCCAAGCACTTCTTTCCTGAGAGGCAGGGAAATGGTAAAATGGCCTAGAAGTGCAATGCCTACTCCCAAGATAGTGGAAGCTCCACCAGCAACACTATCCACACCGAAGGCAATGCCAGGGAGCTGGATGCTTGCCTCCCAGGGTGGAAATGGAAATGAAGAGGGCTTTAAAAATATGCAGGAAAAGAGCTCCAAGTAGAAGCAGGCTGACCTCTTAACTCCGATTGGGAGGACGATTCCTGCTAGTTGAGTTTAAGTTTTCGGTCAAGGACTTGTGACAGCTCTCACAGACTGTCATCTTCAAGAGAACTTAAGAAGATTTTCACCATAAATCTTAGCTTTGATGTTACCGAGTCTGCACTAATGTCTGTGAGGAGATAATTCTCCATGGGTTTCTTGCATTTCTGAATGACTTGTAATCAGAGGCACTGGCTGCTTTTGCTCCAAACTCTCACTCTTTCCTAATGACATTAGTACAGTGAACAGCCTAGAAGGAGATAGTTTCTACTTTCGGAGGAAAGGCCCAATTTATTTGCTGTTGAGGATGAGAAGGAGAATGACTCTCATTGGAGCAAAGGCCAGACGGGTTTTCTTGCAGTCCATTCCAAAAGACTTGGGTTCCCTAAGCTTCCTGGGCTCACGTACAGCGACGATGAAGAGGATGGTGCAGGATTAGATAGTATTTTGTTCTATTTTCCACATGATCACTGTGAGTTGGAGCAGATGTGACTGAACCTAACTACAAGCTCGGGGAGCTGTGATGGTCAGCTGGTAAGGAATCACACTGTCAAATCCAAAGGCACAGGGTTCAAATCTGCTACCTGCTTTATGGGGGATAAAATGGGCAATCAACTCCCCCACGATTTACTATCTTTCCACTGGAGGCTGAACTATGAACTCAATCCCCACTCCACAATACACACCACCACCAACAAACAGCACAGACTCTTCAGCTGTGATAGAAATGCACTCTAAGTGGATTCACCCAGGCCCCTCTTAATCCTCCACAAGGGATGCAGAAGGCAAATCGGAGCTTCTCTGAATGTGAAGGCTGTGGAACTTTCTCTGTATGAGGAATAAAGTCATTTGTCTCTGATGCATGTCCTCAAGCCTTCTGCCGGTGTCCATGAAATTATTGGGTAAAACTGCAGACATTTTAACAGTCCTTGTTAAATTAAATAAGCTCTCAAGGACATAGTTTTGTCTGCTATATCTGTGTAGAGCTGGGAATCGGCTCATTTTCCGCATGTCAGGGATCTACAGGTATGCTTATCTTTGATCATTATACTTCTATAAACATAAAGCACTGGATCATCAAAGAGGACATTCAAATGGCCATTC
The DNA here is from genome assembly GCF_000299155.1 of Elephantulus edwardii. Lineage (NCBI taxonomy): Eukaryota > Metazoa > Chordata > Mammalia > Macroscelidea > Macroscelididae > Elephantulus > Elephantulus edwardii. The sequence goes on along the minus strand of NW_006399941.1, from coordinate 2,236,493 downwards.
AGCACATGAAAAGATGTTCAGTGTCACTGGCCATCAAAGATGAAAATCAGACCCACCAGGGAATACTAGCTTACTCCTACTAGGATGGCAAAGATGGACAGACAGAAAATAATAAATGTTGACAAGGAGGTGGGGAAATTGGAAACATTATCCACTGTTTATAGGAATGCCAAACGGTACAGTCACTGTGGAAAAGGCTGTTCCTTGAAAAACCAAAAACAGACCTACAGATGGCCTAGTGGTAAGAAACTGCACTGCAATCCCCAAGGCATGCGGTTTGAATCCACTATCTGCTCTGCGCGAGAAGGACGGACAGTCTCCTCCTGTATGATTAACTGCCTCTGAAAACCCACTGGAGGGTCAGCTATGGGTTGATTCCAACTCAATGGTACACAGCAACAACCACAATCACCACCGCTACCCCCACACCAACCATCTTTTGGCCCAAGAGCTCTACTCCTGGGTGTATCCTCAAAAGACGTGAAAGCAAAGACTCACATTTGCATGCTAATGTTCTCTGTAGCACTATTCATAACATTCCAGAGGGATAGACAACCTAAACGCCCACCAATGGAAGGACAAACAAAATGTGGAACATACGTATTCTTCCACCAACAAGAGAGATATACTGATGTGTGCTCCAACACAGACGGCTCTTACAAATATTATACTGAGTGAAGCAGGTCATTACAAAAGGCTAGCTACTGTCTGATCTCACCCACATAAAGAGACAAGAAAAGGCAAATGTATAGCAGTCAAAGTTATTACTAATTACCAGGATGGAGGAAGTGGGAGCAGGGCTATTGCTTAGGGAGAATTGACTTCTGGTTTATTGCTGTTGTGTTGTTGTTAGGTTCTGTCGAGTTGAGTATGACACACAGCGACCCTATGAACAGGTCTGAACCCTGTCCTACACCATTCTCACACCACTTCCTGACACACTAGAACTCATTGCAGCAGTCACTGTGTCAATCTACCTGGCTGAGGGTCTTCCTCTCCTTCACCAGCCCTCTGCCTTTCCAAGCATGATGTCTCTCTCCAAGGAATAGGCTCTCCTAGCAACATGCCTGAAATATGTGAGGTGAAGCTTTGTCACCTTTGCCTCCAAGGAGCACTCTGGCTGCACTTTCTCCAAGAGACACTTGTTTGCACTTTTGGCTGTCCACAGGGTGTTCAGTATTCTTCTCCAACACCCAGTTCAAAGGCATCAGCTCTTCTTCTGTCATCCCTATGGTTTGTAGTGAGGGAGAAATTGCATTAATTTCTTACTATCTTCTTACTAGCCACAAGAATGAATAATATAGTGAGGGGAGAGTCAACCAATGATACTGCTGTTGGGAAGTTGTACATCTGTAAAAAATTGAATTGGCAAAAGTAGTGTAAGAGATATATTTACAACGACAACAAAGAAAAGAAAAATCTTGTAACTGTTGAGCCTTCTCACAGTATCTCATGGGATTTCGTTTCCTCGTGGCCAGGGTTTCATGGAGCATCCGGTTAGCTGACTTAGCCCTGTGTTTAGTGTTTCTGTCCTACTTCTTATTTTGTTGTGTAGTACCGGGAGGCAAGTTTTTGGAGTCGAGTGCTTTTTTGGGCTTGTGTTTGACTTGCAGGACTGCTCTGCACCCCAGGAGCAAGGCTCTCCAGGGTTGGCCTAGGGTTTAAGGCAGGAAGAGGCTTCAAGCCTCAACAGGCCCTCGGGCCCTCTACAACTCGACAGCATCAAGCAATAACAATGATGACAGAGAGAGCCCTATGTTGGCCTAGTGGACAGAAAGTTATGCTACCAAGCTGAAGGTGGATGATTTTAATCTCCGGCCCTCAGGTCATGTTCAAATTGTTTTCCTGTCAAACATTCTTCTAGGTGGTATAGCATTGCACTGGTCTGTCCATTTGCTGTACAGAGGCAACTCATGGTTGCTGTGATGCGGAACACTGGGACACTGATGTGCCAAACGTGGTAATGGGTACCCATGGTGGACAGTTGGCTGGAGTTTCCCGACTAAAACAAGCCAGGAAGCAGGAGCGGAATCCACTTCAGAAATGGCTTGCCTTCAGAAACGCTATGAACAATGCTCAGGTCTTTTGTTCATAGTGTTGCTATGAGTTGTCTATGACTCCACGGCACCAAACAACAACAACAACGTACTTTTAGTCTTAAAAGTTTCCAGTGGCCACTGAAGGTGTAATTGTTCTGTATTTGCTTGGTGTAACAGAGGAAGGAGTCAAGACTCAACTCATTGTCAGCAAGTCAAAATCCACTCCTGGCTGACACTCCAATAGGTTTTCAGAGATGGTAAGTCCCATGGAAGGAGACTGTCTGTCTTCTCACACAGAGCAACTGGTGAGTTCCAATCGCTTGCCTTTGGGCAGGGAGCACAACTCCTCTCTCACCGTGTCACCAGTGATCCTGGAGTCAAAACTAGGAGAAGGAATGGAATGTGTGGCTAAGTGCCTACATGAACAACTATTTCCTTTGCCATGAGACCAGAAGAACTGGATGGTGCCCAGCCACCATAACTGAACACTGTGATAAAAGATCTGACAGATGAATCCTGATCAAAAGTGGTAAAATGCAGAACACATTATAAAATTCTCATGGCATTCAGACTTTCTGAAGCCATAGAGGCTAGACAAACTCCTGAAACCACTGCCTTCAAATAATATTAAATTTTAAAGCAAAAATATTCTGGAAGTCTTTTGAAAACCAAATAATAATTTAATAAAAATTATTTACCTTGAGCACTGTACTCTTTTTAAGTACTATCCATATGAAATGAAATTGACAATGACAACTTGAAAGACTAGACAAAGAACTCTAGGGGGCACTAAGTTTATGTTCATGGAGGGAAGAACCCAGGACAAGGGGATGAGAATGATGCCAGGACTGTAATTAATGTCACTGAATTTTACATGAAGAACTTGTTGAACTGATTCTGCTGTGTATTCTTTCAACACCAGAAGTAAATTCAATCAGTCATGTATACAAGCAAGTAAGCAGGCCCAGGGAAGACTTGTTGGAGGAATTCAACTTTCTAGGAGCTTAAGGAACCAAATTCATTTTAGAGGAGAATAGCCTGGTTGCAGGAACTGCGAAGTGCCAGCTTGTCCCATCCATGATCTGATGAGGGAAGATGGAGCAGAACAAGACAGAGGAGATCCCAGAGGCCTCTTAGTGCTTTGAGCCAAAGAAGTTCCAGGGTGGCTGCTAATTACTCCAGATTTTAATGTTTTTAGATGGTGCCAGGAGATGAAACATCTGGATCTTTAATTTCCAAAAATTTTATAATGGAAGGGGTATACATTAAACTGTGGGGCATCTCTCCTGTTGGACTTTTCATTACTGGGATATTAGTATGTTGACATTTTAACCCATTGCAGAACCTCTGAAATCTGTACTAGGCAAAGCAGCTGCATGGGCATAATTTTGTATGAGAAACAGCATAGGAATAGAGTTTTAGCTTCTGACAAATTTTAGTCTTCATTGGTAGAAAGAAAAATCTTCACTTCATACCAGACAGGCCCCTTGGTTCACACTAGTGCTTACAAAAGGGTGAAAAGAAAACCTACTGACTGGGAACAAATATTTGGTATTATCTCAGACAAGAGTCTCATAATGAAAGTTTACAGAATACTTCCATGCCTCCACAAGAAAAAGACTGATAATCCAATTACAAAAGGGACAAAAGACATGAAAAGAATTTTTACAGAGGAAGATATTCCAATGGCCAGCAGACACATGAAGAAATGCTCAAAAAGTACTGGCAAAAAGAGAGATGCAAATCAAAACCACAATGAGATTATCACCTCACTCCAGTAACAGTGGCAAAGTGTAACAGGACAGCAAGTAATAAATGCTGGAGAGGATGTGGCAAGAAAGGAACTCTTACACATTGTTGGTGGGACTGTAAAATGGCACAACCACTCTGGAAGGCAGTTTGATACTTCCTCCAAAAGCAGAACATAGAAATTCCATATGACTCAGCTATTCCACTGCTTGGAATATACCCCGAGAAAATGGCACAAACAGACTTGTATACCAATGTTCATAGCAGTGTTATTCACCATTGCAAGAACATGGAAACCACCCAGATGTCCAACCACAATCGAATGGATTGAAAAATTAGGGTATTTTCATACAATGGAATACTATGTGGCACACAGAAGCAATGATTTTGTAAATTATTACCTAACTTGTGCTGAGTGAACTAACTCAGTCCCATAAGGACAAATACTGTATAAAACCATTATTGGTTATTGTATAATGAGTATAAGGATCCAAGCAAGGGGGGGGTGGGGTGGAAATGAAAGCAGAGGGATGAGGAAGTACAGGGGGTGGGGGGATTAATCATGGGATTGTACAATTTGATGGGTGGGGGGATGAGGGAAATTGGAAGACTCTGGTCTGAAAAACAATGTATTTGTATTTTGTAAATAAACTAGTATAATAATAAAAAATGATCTCTATACACACATGCACACAAAATGTCATAGAGCAGGTATTCAAAGCACTTGCAAGATCGCCTTGGACACATGGTGACCAATGCACTATTGACCTTCTGAATATCATCTGTCTTTCTCTTCTAGTTTTATAAAACCTCTGAACAAGTCACACAAAGCGAGGCTTTCATCACCTAGCCGCTCCCATCAGATGAGCATATCTGGTCCCAAAGATAACCTCAGGGAGTGGCCGGCACCCACTTCAAGTTGTTTTCACATTCCCAGGATGTGAAAAACCAGGGTCTGCAGATACCCACTTGCTTGCTGGCTTATCTCCTGGTCAGTGTCCATGGGACAGTGCCATTCCTCCTTCACACTCTAGTCTCACGAATATGATTTGTTGGCAGCCAAAGGAAGCCCATTTCCCAAATCTCTGGGGCAGATGTTTGAGTGACCAGAGGAGAACCAGATGACCACCAGAGAGTCCAGGGCTGGGAATGAGGGGCAGCTGCTGAGATACGGACCCAGGGCAACAACACGTCCATGTCAGTGAGCAAGAAAACAGAAAGCTGCACAGAGAAATGAAAACATAAATCTACTCCTGCCTTCCAACAGAGAGTAACTCAAGGACTGAGAAGGCAGGCAATAAAACTCAGGAGGAAAATCTGCAATGGCCCAGCATGCTCCAGGAGACACAGCGTCAGAAGTCTTTAGAGGAGCTGGGGGGAGCTATAGGGATGCCCACAGGGATGGTGGCTCTGCTCATGGAGTAATGTTGTCCTTGTGCTCAGTCCATTTCAGGCTTCCTCCCACTCATCATGCACAAGTAACCTGAATGGGCTTATTTATCACACTTTGTTGGTGATTATGTAGATGATTGTTAAGCATGCAATGAAAGATCTCTTGGTTCCTTATCATGTTGCGGCCAAGAAAGAATTCTTCAGACTCAGGAATGAATCATTAACCCACATTTGACCCTTGGCATTATGTTTATTATGGGGTGACTGAACCAAACACAGGATAATTTCCTTGAATGATTCTCACGTCTAAAAATAACAGGATACACAGGTGACAAGAAAGCGCATCTGTCTGTGCATCTGTACAGAGTTTTCAAACTGAGGTAAGGCAATACAGAAACTCTGTGAAGCACACACCCCTCACCATGGCCTCATTGTCAAGCTCTCTCTTGCTCACCCATTGCCAGAGAATTGGAACCGACTCATAGTTGACCCTCTAGCAGGTTTTCCGAGGCTGTAAATCACACGGGAGGAGACAGTCCGGCTTTCTGTCTTGGTAATTACTAATCACCAGAGAGGCACCTGCCTTTGGGTTAGTTCTCTATGAACTATGTCACGAGGGCTACCACTGTAGGTGAAAGGACAGTGGAGCGGGAATCTCTTCTTCAGATTTATGGGCTGGTTTGTGTTCAGGGGAGGGCCAGCTCCTAGTGAGAGGAATCGTACTTGGTAACTTAGATGGTCAGTGAACAATGAGAAAGATCCTCAGTGAGACCGGCTGATACATCAATTGCAACAGTGGCTCAAACACAGCACAGAGGGGTAAGATGGCCCAGGATGGACACTGTTTCATTCTGTTGTAATAGGGCCACTATGAGTTGCAATAGACTTGATGACAAGTCACCAGGAAGGACCAGTCTTTGAAGAAGGACATTGTGCTTGGAAGGGTCAGTGCCAAGAGGAAGACCCTGGATAAGATGGATTGACACAGTGACTGTGGCCGTGGGGTCAGGTATGTCAGACTTGGTGAGGTTGGCTCACAACAGGGCTAGATTCAGAGCCATTGTTCATAGGGTCACTATGAGTTGTAGTAGACTCAATGGCTTATAACAAGAACAACTCAAGGGCACTCTGGTGGCTCAGTGTTTTGCCATCCCAAAGGCATGGAATTCAAATCCACCAGCTGCTACCAGAAAGAAAGATTGGCAATCTTCTCCCATGTGATTAAATGACATTGAAAACCCACTGGAGGGCCAGCTATGAGTCAGTTTCAACTTGACAGTACATAACAACAACAACAACAAATGGAGGCAGGCCCTGGGGGTCATTTCTCAGCAAAGTTTGGCTGATAGGCTCATGCTTCTCTGCGAGAAGAAGTATTACACACTTTAGTCTAAATTCAAGAATGAAATCAGAGCAAGAGCGAGAGAGTGAGAGAGAAAGTGAGAGCGCGTGTGAGAGAGAACGCACTCATGTGGACACTCATAGGAAAATCTCAAGATGTGAAAAAGTAGATGTGGAAGAGAAATGACAAAAAAGAAGAGCACATATAAAAATCCTAAAGTATAAACAGGATTGGCAGGGAAGAAAGCAAGGGAAGAACTGTCAGAGGTTCCCTGATATACAGGCAGTTTTGAGTGGTGAAGATGATTAAGCAATTGACCATCAGACGAAATATGTTTACGGCATTGAAGTCTATGGGGGAGAGAATAGTCTAAAAGTATTATATTTTAGGGCACTATTTTTATCGTAGGAGTACGCAATGA
>NW_006399941.1:2207208-2229345 GCF_000299155.1 Elephantulus edwardii | reverse complement strand
AAATTCAGTGCTTTGAACCAACGCAGAGATGTCTCAGAAGACAAGCTTGAGACATCCTATCTCCAAGGACTGAACTTTGAAGACTCTGTTAACGTTTAACTCTCAGTAATGGTCACTTGAGTTGAAACCCACTAGTTAGCAAGAACCAACAATAACCCCAATGCAGTAGCCGAGGCCAGGCCAATTCAACACTAATGATGATCATGCCCGATTATTCCAGGGCCTTTTTTTTCTAGACATAGAATTTCGAGCGAATTTCATGTCATTATTTGTTACTGTAACAGAAAAAGCAGTGTTTTAGGTTGGCGTCCCATTTAAGTGAAAGATCACTGGTTAAGTTGAAAAAAAATTGTAATTAATCTCTAGTCTATTATTCAGTTTTAGGCAGCACTACAATGTCTTCTGACTTTGAATCCAAGCTGGACTCTGAAATCTTTATTTTCCATCAGTGGTATGGAGTTCATGCTGTTTTGCTGATACAGATCTCAAAGAGGATATATTTCTTTTAAGAAGGTGACATAAAGGTTGAGCACCACCTTGTGGAATTCACATTTATTGTTGTTGAGTCAGAACTTACTCATAGTGGACACTCCAGTAGTTTTCCAGAGGTTGTGAGTCGCAAGAGAGGAGATTGTCCATTTTCTCCCTCAGAGCTGTGAGTGGATTTGAACCATCAGAGAGGTGCAGCTCTCAATGGACTGAAGGGGCTCTGATGGGCTAGCATTACTCTTGTTGCAACATCACACATAATCATCTATAGCAGAGGTCAGTCAACCGCTCGCTATCCAGGAGCCAAACTGGGCCCACACTGGTTTTTGTAAAGTTCCATTGGAATGAAGCTGTGTCCATTGATTTCTGTACTGCCTGTGAACTGTCAGAAGAATGGTCAAACCAATCTTCTCAAAAACTTATTGATTCATGGTCACAAATACAAACTACCACAATATTGAAGCTGAAACACTAGAAAATGTCACATTCCCAAGGAAACAACCCAAAATCCTTCCATTGTCTTCTAACCAGCTGGGTCTAGGTATGTTTGTCCACAAAGTAATCTGATTTAGGCAATTTAAATGGTAGCAAATAATCCTACGAGACTTAAAATGTTTTTGCCATTTTAAAAAGAGAATCTTTGTTATGCTAAATGAGTTTCCAATTGTTATAATTTGAAATGAAAATATCTTTTAAAAATGAAAGCAAAATAAAGACCTTTCCAAACAAAAAAAGAAAAAGAACATCACACAGCCTGAATGACAAAGATTTTTTTTTAGAGGAAATACCACAGTAGACAGTAAACTTCACCTCCTGTAGCAGTTTCCTTAAGATATTCCTGCTTGTCAGTTCCTTCCCTTCAACTTTGTTTTATACAAATCTCGTAAGTTTCTTCACAAAGGCTTTGGATATGGAGGGTGGCAGGAGAGCTGGAAAAGGCTGGACTAGAATTTATTCCTGTAGATCAGGGTTTGGTAGAATTCTTCTGGAAGGGCCAGAGAATAAGCACTTGAGGTCTTTGTGAATCATAAGGCACTGTTGCCACTGCTCAGGTCCGTCGTTGTATTAGTCCAGCTCATGGCGACCCAGCATGTGAAAGAATGAAAACCTGGTCATGAAGTTCACAGGGCGAAGAGCTGCCGACTCAAAGGCCAAGCCCTGCTGGCAGGTGGAATCCACCAGCAGCTCTGTGGGAGGAAGAACTGCAACGCTATCTCCTCTTGTGTGATTTGCAGCCTTAGAAATCCAATGGAGGGTTAGTTGGCAGTTGCTTACTGGCATATCTGAGTCCATTGTCGAGCCTATTGTATTGATCCATCTCACTGAGGGGGTCCCTCATTGTCACTGACCCTCTACTCCAACCAGGATGTCCTTTCCTAGCCATTAGGTTGATATGCTGCTATTGTTGTGAAGGGCTAAAGGGTCGACAACAACTCATAGAGAACCCAGGAACAACAGAGCTGAACCTTGCCCTGTTCTGTGACATTCGAATGATCTCTGATATGCTCTACTGGTCCAATAGGCAACATCGTGATGGATGGAGAAAAGATTGACACTGTTAACAACTTCATCTTACTTGGATCCACAATTAACACCCTTGGCACTGGAAGTCAGAAATCAGGAGATGCTTTGTACTGGGAAAGAGCGCAGTTAGGAAATTCTCCAAATTATTGAGGAGTAATGATGTCAGCTTGAGGACTAAGGTGCATCTGAATCAGACCATGGCTTTTCTGATCACTTGCTATGCATCTGAGAGCTGGACAATGAATAAGGATGACAGAAGAAGAACTGATGCCTTTGAGCTGTGGTGTTGGAGAAGAGCACTGAACATCCTATGGACTGCCAAAAGAACAAATATATCTTGGAGAAAGTGCAGGCAGAGCGCTCTTTGGAGGCAAGGGTGATGAGGCCTTATCTCATTTACTTTGGGTATGTTGCTAGGAGAGGCTATTCCCTGGAAAGAACATGATGCTTGGAAAGACAGAGGTGCAGTGAAGGAGAGAAAGACCCTCAACCAGGTGGATTGACACCATGACTGCTGCAATGGACTCTAATGTGTCAGGAAGTGTAAGAATGGCACAGGGTAGGACAAGGGTTAGATCTGTTGTTTGCAGGGTCATTATGGGTTGCACTTGACTTGAGGGCACCTAACAACAACAACAAAAACAACAACAACAACACTCATCTATAAGTCAGGGGCTATCTTTCCAATTTTAAACACTAATGTATGAAACAAAGGAAATGAGGAGAGAAAGGAGAGATGAGTGAAGGCTGGAAGAATGGCAATGACGACAAGCATGAGGGGTTTGGGCATCTGGATAGTCAGAGAGGGAGGGATATTTGAAGTGGAGGAAAAGGAACAAGAACAAGAACGGAGAAACATGCCTTTCTTTTCCTTCAAATGTCATCTGCTGAGCTCAGTCAGCAGTCCCAGAAAAAAAAGCAGAGCAAGCAAAACCCAGCAAACAAATAACAAAGAGCTGGGCAAGCAGACAATAACAATAGGGGAGGATTCTTGCCATTTTCAATAGCTCTATTTCTTTGTGAAATGTCTGCTCTTGGGTTCCATAGGGAAACTTCTGACCTCTGCCATTTCCCATGCTCTTACTCCCGTGTTGAATGAGACCAGTAGAAAGAGTGAAGGATCATGGGAATGGCCCGGGACCAGGCAGCTCTTGGTCCCATCCATTGTGCAATCAAGTGGCCATGAGTTGGAGCTCCCGCAACAGCTACTACCAATGACAAGTGCAAAGGAAATGCCCCTCCAAGTTCTAGTCTTCCAATGTCCGTGAAGCCTTCATATGATGTGGGTGTTTCCCCAGCACCCTTTACCTAACTCGCCTGCACTGTCATAGGTAATTGGAGCACTTGCGGAAGAAAACAACCCAATAACTAGAATTGAAAATAAGTACGCACATCCTGTTTATCTGAAGAGAGTTAAGAATCTGGCTGGGTGCATCGGCATCATCCCCGCTTACAGTTAAAACAGACACGTATCTGGGTCTCGTGGACTCCTGCCACCTTCAGGGCTTAGCAGTGCTCAAGGACGAGGGTTAGTCACGTTATCTCCTCTGTTTCAGCACAGTTCCCACTGTTCTGACTATTAGTGAAGAGATTTTAATTTCTAAACCTTCCCCAGAAATTACCTCACCTTCCTCCATACTCCTGTTTCATTTTTGTGTGTGGCTGTAGATTGAAATCTACAAAGGATGTCTAAGATGAAATAGAAAAAGTGGGCGTATATATGAGATGGAAACGTGTAAGGAGGGGGTGATATGCATCTTGCACCCTGTAATGTTGTTATTAGGCACCACTGTGTACTGATTCATAGAGAACAACAGAAGGAAGGTGTTCTGATCCTGGGCCATCCTCTCAATTGGGCTTAAACCTACTGGTGCAACCACTGGGCCAATACAGCTCATAGAGAGTAATCAACTCAAGTCAGAGTTAACTCATAGCTGACCCTCCAGAGGGTCTTCAGAATATGCAAAATCAGGAAGAAATTACCCGAAGAAATAAATAAATTCAGTATCTTCACAAATTTCAGGAAGCATGTCATAAAAGAAACTAATCTGAAGGCAAAAGCACCTTATTGCATGATCTAGTAATCCATATTTTATATTAGACTGAAATGGAAAATATTCTTTTTTCCTTTCCAATTAGAATGTTAATAACAGAGTTGACAGCAAGCTGAGAGATTTCCTTTAAATGAACTTCATAAGGCTTAATAATGCTATACGTCAAGACTTTTAAACCTGTATCTCTGCCAAGCAGTTCATAGTTCAAATCCAACCTGCAGCACGAGGAAAGAAAGATATGGTGACCTGATTCCAGAAAGGTCACAGGTAAGAAAATGCTATGGGGCAGGTCTATTTTGGAAGAGTTGGGCCACCACGGGTCACAGTACCTCAATGACAATGAATTCACCACCAGGCTCTCTGTACATTAAACAAAGCTCACACTTCCTGCCCCTCAGTCAGAACAGACTCACAGCTGACCCTCCTTGTGAGACTATATATCCTGCATTCTTCCTTGGAGTCATTGGTGGATTTGAACCACCAAGGAGAGGCCACCTTTGGGTTAGCAGTACAGCTTCTACACACTGTGCTACCAGAGCTAAGCACTCTATGTAGAGATTTAGCAAGGAAAAGCTTACATAGCTATGTTAAAGTATTAAAAAACCAAACCAAACAAACCCAACAAAACACCAAAACCCAGTCCCAAACTCCCAACTCCCAGCCATTCCAGTTGGAACAGACTCATAGCTGATCTGCTATTGGACTTCGAGGCTGTAAATCACACGGGAGATTGATCATCTTTCTCCCTTGGAGCCTAGTAGATTCAAAGTGCCAGAGATGTATGGTCATCGGGTTCACAGCACAACTCTGTATGTACTAAATGGACTAATTCAAAACAATCTAAGATTAAAAATGTAAACAAGCTCAAAAAATTTCCTCCTACACTATGAGACCCTCTGGCTCCCTCTCCTCCCCAACCTCTAGGTGGGCACACCACTTGGGAGGTCTTTGTGCTAGATGGCAATATTTACTCTTCCACCACATAAACATGTGAGTCTCCTGGTTCCTCAGCAGAAGTTAAGTGTTTAGGTGAAAAGGTAGTGACTCAGAACAGACCCTAAAACATGCTACAAGGTAAGTGCTCAGGTAGTAGCTGGGTGATGAATGAGAGCTGTTTCTTCCTATGACTTTACGGATTTGTAAGTTAATTGATAGGAAAAAGCATGGGCCATCCACTTCCAAAATAATAGGCCTCGGAAACCCTATAGATTAGTAGATACAGCACCTGAGGCTGAGCCCTTAAATTTGGACACTGACTGGGGCAATGGAGTTAGGTGTGTCAGAGTCAGTGAGACTGGCTCAGGATAGAGTAGATTTCAGAGCTATGAATTGCAAGTGACTCAATGGCACATAACAACAATAAGAAGTTAGTTGAAACAGGTTCAGATAGTTCTTATTTTGCTTTGGTGGCACAGTGCCTTAGGTGTTTGGTTGTGCACCAAAAAGGTTAGAGGTTTGAATCTACCAGTCACTCTGGGAAAGGATGGGCAGTCTCCTCCTCAGAGATTTACAGCCTTGCAAACCAATGGAAGGTCACCATGAGTCAGGACTTGGTTTGATTTAAACGCTGCATGTACAAAAAGTGAAGGTGACTGTGATGAAGAATTTATTGTGAATAGGGGCTGGCTCAATCATTTCAAAGGGTGAACACGTTTACTTAATATTAAAGTAGGACTTCATAACAGCATTACCCTGCTCAAAGGTGGTGGCTGCCCAAGTCACTTCAGTCCTGCCAATAGTTCTCTTTACATATCAAATTCCCAAAAGGGCTCTCTAGGCTTCTTCTGAATTTCCCATTCTAGGGCTTTGATCCTGTAATTGTTTCAGTTCAGGGTACTGAATCACTTAAAGGATAAAAACTCAGGTTTGCTGCTGTTTCATTTCACCAGCCATGACAGAAGTGGGCAGAAGGGCCAGTAGTAAGGGGCCAGTAGTTGTCTCTGGTGGCCTACTGGCCAGAAGTTGCACTGCAATCCTGAAGGCACACAGTTCAAATCCCCAGGATAAGGATGGGCACTCTCCTCTCTTGTGATCAACTGCCTTGAAAACTCACAGGAGGGTCAGCTGTGGGTCGGTTCCAACTCAACAGTACACAACAGTTATCAATAGGCTGCTCTGGTGACCTTGGTGAGAAGCTGCACTGCAATCCCAAAGGCACACAGTTTAAACCCACCAGCTGCTGCACAGGAGAAGGATGGAAAGTCTCTTTCCATGAGATTCAGCTACAAGTTGGTTCTGACTCAATGGCACACAGTAACAGCAACAGTTGTCAACAGCTGAAAGTGAGGAGGATTTGAAGCACTTGCTTAAATTAAAAACTATGGCTTTCTCCACTAGATACTCTGCTGGAGAAGGAGGGGCAATCTCCTCCTATACCAGTCAGATCTGAATTGACGGTACACACACACTCATATAAAATAAAAAAATAAAAAAGAACAGTGAGTAAAAACTTTATCTTTTAATATAGATTGCATCTTAACATTGAGTAAACAAAAATTCTCGCCACTTAACCAATAGGCCATCTCATGATATATGGAGAAAAGATTGTAACTGTCAATGGCTTCAACTTACTCGGACCACAATCAACATATTCGTACCAGCAATGAAAAGATCAGATGTATCGCACTGGTAAAGTCTGCAGTCAGGGACTTCTCCAAATCACTGAGGAGAAATGATGTCAGTTTGAGGACTAAGGTGCACCTGATTCAGGGTATGGTATTTTCTTTTTTTTTAACTTTGTTATAAATACACATGTTTGGTGAGTGAGGGGCGACAGAAGGCAGAGAAGGCGCTGTACAGAGCTGGTATAGGCTTGGAGGCTGGGCGCCGCCACACAGAGAGACACAGTCCGCCCAGCGGGGCAGCATTCTGGGGTCAATTACTTCCTATGCATCTGAAAGCTGGACAATGACTAAGGATGACAGAAGAATTGATGCCTTTGTGTTGTGCTGTTGAAGAAGAGTACTGAATTCCCCATGATGGCCAAAAGAACAAGCTGATATGCCTTACAGAAAGTGCAGCCAGAGTGCTCCTTGGAGGCAAAGATGACAAAGCTTCATTTCACATACTTTGAGTGTGCTGTTAGGAGAGTCTTCTCTTGGAGAAGGATATCATGCTTGAAAAGGGGGAGGGACAGCAAAGGAGAAGACCCTCAACTGGTGGATTCACACAGTGACTGCAGCACTGGGCTCGTGTGTGTTAGAGATTGTAGGGATGGCACAAGATAGGACACGGTTCAGGTCTGTTGTTCATAGGTTCACTATGAGTTGTACGGCTCCTAACAACAACAATAGTTGTCCCTAAGTCAGAATGCCTGTAACCAAATTTCAGCAGTTTTCTGTGGAGATTCATCCCGGCCAAATCATTATTCTTCATATCCTCCCTTCTGTCTATTTAAGTAATCATGTAATCCTTATAATGAAGCCAAAACAAACAAAAGCCACCTCAGTTTAAAAAAAAATCTCATTTTCTCAGAGCAGCACCAACCACAGCCTTCTCCTCACCTGCCCTGCCAGTTCAACACCTGTCATGTCTTTCCAGGCCACCACTCATCCATGTCCAGTACCCACTGAAGTGTCACCCTGGGAACATCTGAGTGGACACAGACCTCAGAGGGACATGCAGGGCTGAGGAGAGAGGGCGGCTCACAGCTGGGGATGGTAGAGGAAAAATCAGGAAAAGCTGGGACTGTGGGTCAGGGGGTGCTGCTGCTGCTTTGGATTGGGTCCATGGAAAAATAGTCTCTGCTGACAGCAGCTGTCTGTGCACCAGAAACTGACATCCTGGAAGGTGACGGGGACCAAGAAAAGCCTGTGCTGTGAAGGACTGCAGAGGGCTGAGGACGTGGGCCCCCCTTCCAATGAGCTTGCAAGCACGGGGTCTTGCTCCCTGGAATCCTAAAGAAGAGGCGGAGCTCGAGCCTTTAAGCTCCTTCATCCCAAAATCATCCTGAGATCTTCTCTGGGCTCCACTCAGCACCCAGCCACAAAAACCCTTAGCAGCCCTGACACCTTCACATCACAGAGACTGCAGCGTGGCAAACAGAGGGTGTATTCAGATCCTCCTGCTTCTCACAGCAGCTCCCAGCTCTCAAAGGCAGCCTTTTCAGTCTAGGTGAGCTTCAGCGTCAATTGAAGGCTGAAATTATACATCAGCTTGGCTGGGCCATGGTTCTCGTAATGTGGTCGACATTGCTTTGATCGTGTAATGTGATGTAATCACGTTCCATGATGGACTATGAAATGACCAATCAGTTAAAAGGGGTGTGTCTTTGTGTGTGTGTGGCCTGCCTCCACAGTATAAATGAACCTACTGCCAAGCCCTACTCTTACTTGCACTCTAGACCCTACATTTTAAGATCTGTCAGTTCCTACACTCCCATGATCCAGCAGAGGTCTCAAGCCTGCCGCATGACCTACGGTCTGACACTTACCAGTTTCTGCAAATGTGTGAACCTTTTACTCAAAAGAAATACATGAATCTCGCTCTCTTGTACACTGACATGTCTTACTGGTTTTACTCCTTTACAGAATTCAAGTGAGTACTTCTGTGAAAATGGACTCCTAGCCCCACTCCACTCACATGTGGTAAATAACCTGTTCAAGAGCATGGGACTACTGTGCGTGCGTGTGCGTGCCTGCACACACACACAGACACACAGACACACACACACACACACACACACAGACACACACAGTCAACCCTCCATACTTTTGTAATATACTGTGAGCCATTTTCTTAGTGCAATTATTTTTTTCTCTTTTGCTTACCCCTCATAGCTGCCCTGAACAACACTGGGCATTGTCCAGGGGTGTAAGTTCATGATCGGTGGGACTCAAATATCTTTTTATCACAGGCTTCCAGCCTAGAATTAGTAAGTTTGGGCCGGCTAGTCCTCTAGGCTCTCTGTAGCATGGACACTTGGAGTTTTGTTAACCAGAACACCCATTTTCAAGACTTGCTGTTTATTTAGTAACAAATCAAGGCCTGAATTATCTTCCTACCTACGTGTGGTTTCCATGGAGGAATAAATGGTTTAAGTGACCACTAACCTAAGAGTTGAAGGTTCGAACCTATCTAGTGGTAGTCTGTAGGGAACTGCATTGCTAACCCAAAAGTCATGCATCTTTGACAGTTTGAATCAGCAGCTCCAAGGGAGAAAGATAGGCAGTCTTTGCTCGTGAGATTTAGAACTTTGGAAACCCAATGGAAAGCCAGCTATGAGTTGGTTTGATCTCAATGAGTTGTGCATGGTAATTTGGTTGGTTTTTTTTTTTTAATCACAGAAGAAAATATGGTGATCTGATTTCATAAACAGCAGCCAAGAAAATCTTATGAGGTAGTTCGACTCATGGGATCATTCAAGAGTTGGAATTGATATGATAGCAATGGGTTTGATTGGTCACTTCCTAGCTTCTTTTTAAAGAAAATGTTAAAAACGGTAAAGAGGCGATGGGTCTATGCGCTGGCCCGGGGGCTGGGGTCTAGGAGTCTCCCTCCATTCGAGGAGTTGGCTGACTAGCCAGCATCTCGATGCCAGTCTCTGGATGGAAGTCATGTAAAGGAAGTTTTTGGAGTCGTGTTTGTTGTGTTACTCTTCTTCCTCCCCTCAAAAGTGGGTGGCTCTTGAGCCTTAGACTAAGCCTTAGAAATGTGTTAATTTTAGAATGAATAGTCTTTAAAAGACACAGCAATCATTTGTTTATTTGCTGACCAGAACACCTTGGAGTTGCTGTGATGCTGAACACTATTCCATAGTTGTGTCAAATACCATAATGGTTACCCATTGTGTACAATGTTTAGATGAGCTGCCAGATTGATTCATGTTGGGAAGCAGGAGTGGCATCCATTTCCTAAACTCAATGCCTCTGGAAACTATACAAACTCTCTTATATATGTACAGAAATGATGCTTATTATAGAATAGAGTTCAGGTCTTTCGTGCAAAGCTTACTCTGAGTCTTATTTGACTCAACAACACTTGACCCCTGCTAAATGAGACTGTTATATCTGGAGGAACATCTACTTTGCACACCACTCCTTGTCAATGTGCTGTATGAAGTAACCTGGGTTTGCTGTGATGCTGAACCTTGTGCCATGGGGATATCAAATACCATAATGGTTTCCTGTTGTGAACAGTGTTTTGTCGAGCTCCCAGTTGTAAAACAGGTTTGGAAGTAGGAGTGGCATCCACTTCTTAAACCACATGCCTATGGAAACTATGAACTTGGAGAAACAATGATAGCTATGGAAAGACATTAAATCTTCTGTTCATAGAGTTGCTATGAGTCGACCTTGACTCAATGGCAATCAACAACAACAAACTTTATTTGGTATCAACAGGTTTGAACATATTAATTTTTTTAAACTCCATTCATTCATTGTTACATATTTGCCTCCCTGCCCCCCTCTCCCCAGGTCTGCATTTTTCTTTGGGAATAGTCCCCCCTCCTCTGGACCACTTTACTATGCAAATCTTATTCTGAACTCTTATCATGGTAATAATAGCTAATCATGTGTTCCTTTTACACAGTTTTCTCCCTCGTCTGTTTCAATTCCATGTACATTATTTATCCCCTCTTTTCTTAGTTTACCCCCAACCCCCATGTCAGTCCTGTTTTATAACAGCAGCACTATGCAGTCTTTTTGTGACTAAGATATTTCACTCAGCATAATGTCCTCCATGGTCACCCATTTTGTTTAATATTTCATGAGTTCCTTGTTTTTCAATGAAGGATACTACTTCATTGTGTGAATATTCCACAGCTTCTCTATCCATTTGTTTGTTGATGGGCACTTGGGTTGTTTCCAACTCTTTGCTATTGTGAACAAAGCCGTGATAAACATGGGTGTGCATGTATCTGTTGGGGTGGCAGTTATGGTTTCTCTAGGGTATAGTCTCAGTAGGGAATTGCTGGGTCAGATGGTATTTCTATTTCCAACTTTTTGAGAAAGCGCCACACTGCCTTCCAGAGTGGCTGCACCATTTTACACTCCCACCAACAGTGAATTAGGGTTCCAGTCTCTCCACCATCCTACCTTTATTTTTAAAAAAGGTTCTAACCACCACCACCACCACCACCACCACCACCACCACCACCACCACCACCACCACCACCACCACCACCACCACCACCACCACCACCACCACCACCAAAAGTCTACTTACTTATTAATGGGATGCTACAACAAATGTTCTGTTTTATGGGAAAGTACACTGTGCTGTCCCAATGCAAGTAAAAGAATTGATTTTCTTAACCTAGAAACTTTCAAAAAGAAGCTACAGATAGATTTTTCTCATTTGGAAACACAAGCAACAAGTGCTGTCAGGTATGGTGACACTTCCAAGATCGTAGTGTGCTGGGGAAGAGGATGAAGCAGTGAAAGAGGACCCAACCTTTTAGTGGGGGACTGCAGGGAGAATTATGGGATAATTGAGTACATCAGTCATTCACTTGACTGTCTGTTCCTCTGACTACTCACCTACCCCATCCATCCATTCACTCATTCACTCAATCCATCCATCCATTCATCCACCCACCCACCCTCCCAATACATTTATCCATCCATCTATCCTTCCATCCATCCACTCAATCTATTTACCCACCTATCCATCGACCCATCCATTCACTCAGCCATTCATTATCCACATAATGGACAATGGAAAGCCTACCATGAGCACGCAGGAGACTTGAGTCAATAAACCTGACATCCTTATTGCTATTGTCAAGGGTGAGCAAGGATGGCATTAATTGAACCACCACAACTATAAATACACACACACACACACATCCCAAATCTGCATTCAGATTCTAACAGATGGTGAACTCATGCTTTCCCAGGAGAACCATGCCCCACTCAAGTTTTCAACAGATGACTTTTTAGAAGTACATCACTGGACCTTTCTTCCAAGGTGCCTCCTTGGACTTGGGTGGACTTGAAAATCTAAATTTTCAGTTTGCAGTAGTGCTGATTAATCACTTGAATGACCCAGCAAATGAAAATACTGGGTGCATGAGATGCTGTGGCCCAAGTGTGAAGGATGTGTATATCTGGGAAGACTTCCTGGAAGAAAGGAGTGATGAGGTCTGCTAGGAAGCAAGTGGAAGCATGGTGAGTAGGGAAGGTGTTCCTAACACAGAAGCCAGAGTGCTGTGGTGAGCTAGCCCGATGCTCAGAGGGCCACTGAGGCCAGATGGCTTCGCAGCACACCCACCACTGTCCACACAGCAGCTCGAGTTAACAGCTTCCCTCAGGGCTTAGCAAAAGTGTGTGTGTGTGAACTCTATAAAGTTCTGGTTTCAAAACAGACTTTGGACTGAGAAACTTGTATATTCACACAATGGAATCTATGCAGCACTAAGGAATAACCATTTTATAAAGGACTATGTAACTTGGGAGAGTCTCGAGAGCATACGCTGAGTGAATCTCAGTCACATAATGATAAATACTGCATAAGGCCACGAGTGTGAAAGCAGAGGATAGCTGGGCAAGGTGTGTAGAAATGTTCAAAAAGGCAAGAGGGGCAGGACAAAGGAGCGGGGAGTCACTGGGGCAGCAGAGGCTGGGGGGTGGAGGGGCAGTAAAAGAACAGGAGAATGTCAATGGGGACTTGAAACTATGGGGTGGTAATAGGCATAGAGTAATGATAATTAATGATATACAATATAATGTATAAGAATGATTGTATAAAACAATAAAGCCCATGTATGAAGCACAATATGTATGAGTGATTATACACAAACCAATAAAAAACGTAAAAAAAATCCTCTGTAACCTAAAAAAACAACAAAAAAACCTCTGAAATCTAAAAAAGTCAACAACAAAAAAATCCTCTGTAACCTAAAACAGACCCCAACAAAACCTCTGTAATCTAAAAAAGCCAATTAAAAAAATCCCCTGTAACCTAAAAAAAAATAAAATAAAAAAAAAATCTCTGTAACTTAAAAAAACAACACACCACCACCAACCAACAACAACCCTGGGCTTTTTCCATTTTCAAAACAATCAGACTATTATGCCTGGATACATATTTTTCTTTGCACACAGCTCTACATTCAATTGACCAGAAAAGCCTACCTCAGGCCTCAAACAAGAGACAATTTCCAATCCATGGCAGCTTGGACCATCCAGAATGATTGTTTCAGGTCTGTTTTAACAACACAAGATGCTGCCACAGCAGGCGGTCCCATCTGGAAGGCTTGGTGCCACAGCCTTCAGTAACCCCCAGTAAACGCCTCTTTTGCACATACGGATCAACAACGTTCTCCAAGGATACTCATTTTTTCTCCTGTAAAATCTTATTACTTCCCTCCCCACATCAGACTGTGGTTGGAGTTCTCACAGCAACAAACAAACAACTGTGATCTTAGACTTACAAAATCGTAAGGCCCAGCTTTGCGCTCCTTTCTTTGTGAAGAGACGAGGCCCTTGAACTGTTCCTTCTCTGACTTCAGTCAGAAGTTTTCCAAGATTGTCCCAGAGTGGAGATTTCAGAAAGCCTTAGCACCGACTCCCTCCCAGGGCAAAGGAAGTCAGATACAGCCTTCTGATTGATGAGCTAAACAAACTCTTCCTAAGCAAGCTGCAACAATTGTAGACTTGGCAAAGACATCCAGTACTTCCTTCACCTTTCTGGTGTCTTTGTTCAAAATACACAAAAGGAAGAAGGGCTCTGTCATTGAAAAGGTATCATCACTTCATGTCAAGAGTTTCACTGAGACTCTTCATCCTGCCTGAGTCTGGTGCCACAGTGGGTAAGGCTGCTCACTCAGGAGGAAGATGGGCAATAAAACCCTGCTGGAGGGTCAGCTGTGAGTGGGTTCTGAATTGATGGCACGAGCTGAGTTTCTTTCTTTGAGCAGCAAAGCATGGCCTTTTCATTTGTTCCTTTTGAAAAATCTCCAAAAAATTTCTCAGATGGTTTATAGTTGTTTACACACGAGGGAACCTCCAAATCCAGCCTGTTGCTGTGAAGGTGATTCCAAGCCAGGGCGCCCCCAGGTGTGACAGGCAGGTCAACACCACAGGACTTTCTCGGCTATATTCTCTGTGTATTCACCAGGCCTTTCTTCTGTGGTGCCACTGAGTGAGTCTAAACCACCAACCTTTAGGTAGTTATTGGTGTTGTGTGCCATTGAATCAGAACCAACCCACAGCAGTTAATCCCATGGGAATAGACTGCCTATCCTGCAGAGCAGCTAGCTGGTGGATTCAAACTTTGAGTCTTTGGGACTGCAGTGCACTTTCTTACCACTAGGCCACCAGAGCTCTGTTAGGTTTATTGTTGTTGTGTGCTGTCAAGTTGGAACCCACCCATACCTGATCCTCTCATGGGTTTTCAGAGGCAGTTAAATCACATGGCAGGAGAGCACCCATCCCTCTTCTGCAGAGCAGCAGGTGGATTCGAACTGCTTACCTTCAGGTTTGCAGCATAGTTTCTAACACTAGTCCACCACAGCTCCCTTAGGTTAATAGGTGGGTGCAAACTATTTGCAGCAATTGGGGATATTATACTTGTGAAATGAAGCCTGCTTTCTTTGGATAGCCAGTAGCACCACAAAGAACACTCATCTCATTGCTTTGCAAAGGGATTCTCAAAGTGTCGTCTGAGTTAGACCACCTGGAGGGCTTCAGACACAGATTGCTGGGGGCCAGCAAAGAAAAAGCAGTGGTCACTCACAGCAAGCACTGTCCTTTCCACATATGGATCAACAGCACACTCCAAGAATACTTTTAATATGTTAGAGTTGTCGGGAGCACATACTGAGAGAGAATGCCCAGGTTATACAGGTAACTTCATTAAGGTTTAAATCCCACCTTGAGCTGGGGCTTAAATTTCAAGGTGATTGGGAGCCAGTGACTTAATTTAAACTTTATTTTAAATGACATCTCGATTCTCATCTAAGATATTACTGTTAGCTAAGTGCAACTGGCATAACGCTACCCACAAAGATGATGTCCTACATCCTACTTTGGTGAGCGGCGACGGGGATCTTTAGAACTGGCGAGCAGCCACAAAATGTGCAACTAAAGGTCTTTGCCCTATCTGGAGCAAAGAGTAAAGAAAACCAGAGGCCCAACGAAACAGTCTAAAGAGCTGGACCCTGTGAACCTTAGTGCCCCGCCCCCCATTCTGAGACCAGAGGGACTAGATGGTGCCCAGCAAGCACTGCCTACTCTGACAGGCATCACAATAGCAGGTCCTGCATGAAGGGGGAGAAAATAGAAATACAGAGACAAAGTACAAATCATAAAAATAAAAGGACCAGCCTTACTGGTCTGATAGAGACTAGTGGCACCTCATGACTATGGTCTTCAGGCACTCTTCAAACCAGAAGTAAACTTACCCCATGTCTTAATGTATCAGCTTTCAGCCAAACGATAAGCCTATAAGGTGGACAAGGACACAAGGGAGGCACTCCCTCCTTAGAAGAATCAACTGCATATGGCCCAAAGAGCAGCATTTGTGCATAGATAACACCCAGAAAGGAGGAAAGGGTAGAAGGACTGATAGAATTGAGAACCACAGGGAAGGAACAGGAAGAGTGCTGTTACAGAATGGGGATTGTAATCTCTGTCACAGAAGACAATGTGTATGAACCATTGAGGGGGGAAACAAACTTATTCTATGAACTAGCACTCAAATCACAATAAACAGAAAACAAAATACAACAATACTATACTTACACAATAGAAGATGGACTGGAGAAGAGACTCGAGGAAGAAGGGCCACATCCAATACGGGAAAAGGGCTAAGCATAGAAATTTCCAAGGCTGAGCTAGTCTTTAATCCCTGACAGGCAGACGGTGGAGCCGATGGCGAGAGAGCCCCATCACCAAAGGCGGACCCACAGAGATGGACGGAAATTGTGAAACGCCTGGAATTTCACCATCCTTCCACTCCTCAAACTTGATGTGCACCATACGGTTTTATTCTAAGCTCGGACAGAACTTACTGAAAAGTCTTGTCACTGTTGTTATAGCCGCAAACAAAACACGATTAAGGGCACTCACAGCAGCTCCCCAGTGTTCACAGCAAATTCACCCCCTTCACACCTCAACTGATAGGTGCAGAGAGGGTCAGTGGCAGAGGGAGGTGGGCTGGCAGGTTTAATGACTGCTGCCTAGAAAAGAAAAGGCTTCCCAGGCTTACCTGATTAAAAGGCAATGGCAAATTTCTTTAATTTGTTCATCCCTTTCTAAGAGTTAGAAAGCAGAGCGTTCTAGGCTGGGAATGGTCCACTTTCTTTTCTTTCACTGTCTCAGCAGAGCAGCTATTTCATCAGTCCTGGCAGCGGAGCGCCTGGGTGGACTGCAGACTCTAGACGGCATCTTATACCGGCTGCTCCCCCCAAGATCCTGAACCAGACCAGGCCCAGTTCTCTTGGGCCCTCACCTTCTAGGTGCAATGATAGCCCCAGCCCCTATCCTACTATCTCAAGGCTTCTCCTCCAATCTGGGCACCAGGACTTCAGGAAATGTAAATCCAGGGGGGCAGGGGCACACTTACTGTTCCCTGGATGTGCGATGAGCTGGCCCCTACGTCCTCCTCTCCATCTGGCTCCTGGTCGTCATTGTCCGTCCAAGAGGACACGTCCTCCACTGAGCTGGTCAGGTCAGGCAAACTCTTGGATGTTAACCTGAGGAGGTCCTCTGCAGAGTTCTCCTGTGGGGACACAGGGAAAAATCCATGGATTACCCCAGCACACATGCAGTTATTGGCTGAGAAAAAACTCAAGGTCGAGGTTGAACAAGCTGTGGGGGGCCACGTGTGCCCTATCCACAGACCCTATGAAAATATGTGTGCTTTGTTTCCAGGCTTGTCTTAGATGCCTGGGCTATGGACTTGACTTAAATACAAACCATCCTCTCCTTTGAAGAAGTCGTCTTTCTTAGGTCAGCATTTCTATGGCCAACCTCAGGCCTCTGGACTTCAGTTCTTCATTGCCCTCCTCATTACTTTCAGTTAGATCTGGTGGCCTAGTGGTAAAGAGTTGCACTGTCAACTCAAGGGCACTCGGTTCAAATCCACCAGTTGCTCCTCTGAAAAAAAGATGGGCAAGCTCTGCCTGTGTGGCTTAAAACCTCTGAAAACCTCCTTGAGTATTGGCTATGAGTCGGGTTTGGCTCAATGGCACACACAACAACAATACTTTTAGGACACAATGCACACATCCTTAATAGGAGAGGACAGCTCATTTTCATCCTGGTGGGTCGGTACTTTGGCCATGTGACCTCTCTTCAGCTCTTCATCCATCTCTCTTTCCATTCATCTCTGTCTCTCTCAAACACACACACTTCTGCTGCCTGTGTCCTATGGCCTTGTCCACTAACAGTGCCCTCAGCTTCATCCAGTTACTGTTGAATCCACTAGATCATAAGCAGAATAGTAATAGTAACACACAAAAAGAGGAGGTTCTCACTTAATTGCTGAGTATACTGTGGAGCTGACTCAGAGCTGACCCTCTGGTGGTTTTCACACGGGAAGGGATTTCCCATCTTGCATCTGAGGAGCCACTGATGGATTCAAACCACCTGAGAGGCGTGGCCTTTGGATTAGCAGCACAGCTCCTTAGGGACCATGCCATGAGCACTGCCTCATAAATAGACAAGTTTTGTTGTCGTTGCTAAAAAGTGCAATTAAAGATGAGGGTCACACTCAACTACTGAGTAAACTGTGCAATAGCCATGGTCTAGGACAATCCATGGCCATTCAAAATGTTACTGCAGGAATGTGTGTCCTGCTGTGAAAAATTCTCAGAACACATTGCCGAAGCATCTGAAAAACAATATGAAAAAAAAAAAAAAAGATTGGTACAGGAGCTCTGGTGGCCTAGTGGCAAGAAGCTATACTGCAGTCCTGAAGGTGCACAGTTGGAATGCACCAGATGCTCTGCTGGAGAAGGAGGGACCAACTCCTCCTGTACCAGTGGATTTGATGGTATACAACAATGAAAACAAAAGAGGGGTACTGCTTCTAAAAAAAAAAGATTGGTACAAATTTTATGAGTGTATTGTTTCTCAGTGCTGTGTAGTATTCCATTGCATAAATATACCATCTCCTTTTTTTTTAGTCTTCAAGCTTTTATTTTTTAAATTTTATTTTATACTGGTTTACAATAACTTGTAAAATATTACATAACATGGGGGACACGAATGACATAATTATGAGTAAAATATCTTAGTCACAAAAGGACAAATACTCTATGTCACCACAGTTATAAAGCAGGTTTGACATGAGCGGCTGGGAGAAGAATAGGATACAAGTGGATACATAACGACCACTGCATTGGAACAGATGAAGGAGAGGACTTTCTAATGGGAATATATGATTAAGCATTATATGTATGACAAGAGCCCAAAATAAGAGGTACATTACTGCAAAGAGGACTGGGGGTGAGGGTGGGGAGGTAGGTAATTGTGCAACAATGAATAAAAATCTTAAAGAAAGTGAACAAGGGGAGGGGAAAGGGAGGGAGAAAGGACAACAATGAATCAGTGAAACTCTAACTTCTCTGTAAACATTCATTAAAATCGGAATTAAACTTTTATTTAAAAAAACTCAAGAAAAAAATTGGTACAAACCAGATGTAATAACTATGACAATTATAAACACAGTCGTCTGAGTGCTCACCATGACCAATACCTCAATGTCCTTTATGTCTCTTTTAAGTTCCCCTAGGAATGGGAATCTCAGAACACTCAATTGTGCTTATGTGAAACCTATACCTACACTAAGAAGCTGCTGTCCGAGTAGAGCAAGAGAGCACTGCATGGTGCAAAATCAAGAAAGGAGGAGTGCATCAGGGATGTATCCTTTCTACCTTTTCAATCTATATGCTGAACAGACCATTCAGACGGCTGGGCTTTATGAGGAGGAATGTGGCATCAGGATTGGAGGAAGACTCACCAACAACCTGTGTTATGCAGATGATACAACCTTGCTCACTGAAATGAAGAACATGATTCTGCCTGCTGCAGAGTAGCATGGACCACAGCCTTCAATATGGATTGCATCTCAACATCAAGAAAACAAAATTCCTCATCACTCGACCAGCGGGCAGCATTGTGATAGATGGAGAAAAGATTGAAGTTGCTAATGATTTCATCTTGCTTAGATACACAATCAATCCCTGTGGCACTTGTTGTTGTTGTTATGTGCTGTCGAGTCGTTTGCGACTCATAGCGACCCTATGTACTACGGCCCTAAACCCTGCTCTATCCTGTGCCAATCGCATTGCCTCTGACACACCCATCCCGATTACCCCAGTCACTAAATCAATTCATCTAATAGAGGGTCTTCCCCTATTGCGCTGTCCCTCCACCCTCCCAAGCATGATGTCCCTCTCCAAGGACCTGTCTCTCCTTGCAACACACTCTTCTCCTGTGGCACTAGCAATCAGGAAATCAAAACATACATGCGTTACACTGGGACAATCTGCTGTTAATGACCTCTCCAGGGTCTAAACAGCAGTGATGTCAGGCTAAAGACTTGGGTGTGCCTGATCCAAGCCACGGTCTTCTTAATTGCTTGTTACGCATCTAAGAGGTAGATAATGACTAAGGATGACAGAAGAAGAATCGATGCCTTTGTACATACCATAGACTGCCAAGGGAACAAACAGGTGGAACCAGGTTGCCCCTTGGAGACAAGGATTTTGAAACCTTGTCTCACATAGTTTGGGTATTTGGCAGGATGGACTAGTCCTTGGAGAAGGACAACATTCATGGAAGGGTAGAGGCCAGGACAAGGGAGAAAGGCCCTGGATGAGACAGACTGACACAGAAACTGTGGCAATGGGATAAGGTGGAGAAAGTGAGGTTGGCTCAGGACAGGATATGGTTTAGAGCTGTTGTTCACCAGGATGCCATGACTCACAGTAGACTCGAAAGCACGGAACAACAACAACAATATCCCCATGGGTGAGCTTGATGATACAGTCTGTAGGGAGTTGTACTGCTAATTCAAAGGAAATGAATTTTCAGGATTTTCATTGATTGGAATCAATCAGTGGCTTTATGAGAGAAAGATGGACAATCTCCCTTTGTGGAATTTACAGCCCAGAAACTTTCTGGAGAGTTGGTTATGAGTCAGTTTCAACTTGATGACAATGAGAGAACACATCCTCACAAAGTAGCTATCGAACCTCATTAGACATACGAGGAAACTGAGATTTAGAGAGATGCAATAACTTTGTTAAGGTGCATTAGTTAAGTGCTGAGCTGTTAACCATAAGGCTGATGGTTCAAACCCATCAACAGCTTCACAGGAGAAAGAGATTTGCTTTTGTAATGATTGTTGTTGTTAGGTGCTGTCAAGTCGAGTATGACTCACCTGAACCCTGTCCTATCCTGTGCCATCCTGATCATCTCTGACACACTAGAACTCACTGCTGAAGTCATCATGTCAATGTACCTTGTTGGGAGTCTTCCTCTCTTTCATTGACCCTATCTTTCTAAGTATGACATCCCTTTTCAAGGAATAGCCTCACCTAGCTACATGTCCAAAGTATGAAAGACTAAGCTTCACCATTTTGTTTCCAAAGAGCACTCAGGCTGCATTTTTCCCAAGACATATTTGTTTTTTTGTCAGTCCATGGACTATTCAGCATTCTTCTCCAACACCATAACTCAAATGCATCAATTCTTCTGTCATCCTCATTCATTGTCTAGCTCTTTGATTCAAAGCACGTGATTGAGCAGACCATGGCCTGAATCGCGCACACCTTAATCTTAAAACTTACATCATTGCTCCTCAGTATTCTAGAGATGTCTCTGACAGTGAACTTTCCTCAAATAGTATGTGTCTTGATTTCCTGACTTCTGGCAACCAAAGGTGTTGCCTTGGAAATCAGATAGGGCAGTTCTGCTCTGTCCTCTAAGGTTGGAATTGATTTGACAGTGAATTAGTGACTTTGTCAAAGATTTATTGTGGAAGGTTCTCACGTCCAGAGGGATGACTGTTGGGATGCACTTTGTCTCCTTGGCCTTGACTCTACTTAAAAGAAAAAGGAATGTTCCTGTGGGGTTTGGGCCTGCCTGAAGGGCACATCAATTCAGGAATAAATAGCACCACTACTGGGCTTTATCCCATTCTTTGCATTTTGGGGGTGTGCAGTATGGAGAGAGGTTTCTACATCAAACACAATAAAAAGATAGTACTTTTAAATAAAAAGTCAAATGGAAAAAAGGGAGGAAGAGCAATATGTGTTGTTGAGCATGCATTTTCAGGGATCTCAAAACTAACATGGATATTCTGAGTTCACTCATTCAACAAAAGCTTACTAAGCTCCTAGTTTAAGCAAGCAACTTACCTGTATGGGAACATGAGACATCACTGTAAGAAAACAGCCACCCTGCTTCTAAAGTGGCTGTGTGCCATTCAGAGGACTCTGACTCAGGGCGGCCTTCAGGAGCTCTCGTGGTACAGTCAGGAGTGAGCTGTGCTGTCAACCAAGAGGCCAAGTGTTTGCTGATGACTGAACTCACCAGCTCCATGGGCCAAAAGATAGGCAGGCTTCTCCCATTGTGATTTCTACCCAATAGAGGGTCACT
This sequence comes from Elephantulus edwardii, assembly GCF_000299155.1. Classification (NCBI taxonomy): domain Eukaryota; kingdom Metazoa; phylum Chordata; class Mammalia; order Macroscelidea; family Macroscelididae; genus Elephantulus; species Elephantulus edwardii. The sequence goes on along the minus strand of NW_006399941.1, from coordinate 2,207,723 downwards.
GAGAGACGGAACTGGCTGGACTGGCAATGAGCTAGTGATTATGGGAGTGAGAGTGACCTTAGAGGACAGAAGTTAGAGTAGAATTGTCCCATAGAGTTTTCAAGACTGCAACTTATCTGTCATTTTGTCATACTGTGGTGGCCTTGTGTGTTGCTGTGACATCTGAAGAAGCTATGCCACTACTTTCTTTTGGTTTTTTTTTTCCTTTTCAGTCTGTGGGATCATCTTCTCTCACACCACAACTCAAAAGTATTAATTCTTCTGTCATCCTTATGCATTGTCCAGCTCTCAGATGAACTGCAAGTGATTAAAAAGAATCACTTAATCCAGCACACCTTAGTCTTCAAACTGACATCACTGCTCATCAGTAAATTTGGAATAGTCTCTGACAATATACTTTCCCAATGCCGTATGTTTCCTGATCACTTGATGGTTGTTACCAAGGGTGCTGATTATAGAACCAGGAAGATGAAATTGTTGACAGTTTCAAACTCTTCTCCATCTATCGTGATGTT
>NW_006399941.1:2164274-2207108 GCF_000299155.1 Elephantulus edwardii | reverse complement strand
CCATCAAATCAGATTTGACTGGTACAGGAGGAGATGGTTCCTTCTCCAGCAAAGCATCTGGTGGATGGTATTTATTTTCTTGACATTGACATGTAATGCATATTGAAGGCTGTACTCTTTGGTCTTCTGCAGCAAATGTTTCAAGTCCATTTCACCTTCAGCAAGCAAGGTTGTGTCATCTGCATAAAAGAGGTTGTTGATAAGTCCCTCCTTAAATCTTGATGCCACATTCTTCTTCATAAGAGTCTAGTTTCTTGAATGATTTGCTCAACACACAGACTGAATAGTTGCAGAGAAATTTGCAGAGAAACGATACAGCCTTGATGTACACCTTTCTTAATTTTAAACAATGCTGTGATCCTTTGTTCTGTTCAAAGAGCTTCTTGGTTTAGGTATAGGTTTTTTATGAGCATAATCGAGTGTTCTGGGATTTACATTCTTCTCAATGTTAGCTATAATTTGTTATGATCCACACAGTCAAATGCCTTTGCCAAAGGAACAAACAGATATGTATTAGAGAAAGTACAGCCAGAGTGCTCCTTGGAGGCCAGGAACGAGAAGCTTCATTTCACATACTTTGGGCATGTTGATAGGGGAGGCTATTCTTTGAAAAGGAACACCATGCTTGGAAAAGTGGAAGGTCAGTGAAAGAGAGGAAGATCCTCAATGAGATGGATTGACATGGTGACTGCAACCATGGGCTGATGTGTGTCAGAGGTGATGAGGATGGTCCAGGATAGGACAGGTTTCAGATCTGGTGTTCAGAGGGTCATGATGAGCTGTACTCAACGGCACCTAACAGCACCAGCAACACGCCACCACTACTTGAAATGGTAGATAGATTTCACTGGAGCATTAAGATGCAAACAGATTGGGAAGAATGAAAAAAAAACAAAAACAAACCAACAACAAACCAAAAACCAACAAAGCACTTGTTCAGTGGACATCTGTAAGACAGAGTTCTGGAGGATAAGCTGCTCAGGCCGCCAGGCACTTAACATCAAGAAGGGGCTCAAATGTACCGGTGACAGTGAGGATACTGTGGGACTGGGCGGTGGCTCATTCTGTTGTATACATGGTCACTATGAAGCACAACAGACTCAATGACACTTAGCAGCGATGATACTTACAGAAGGAGACAGCCACTTTGGTCTCTTATTATTGACCGTGTGGTTAACAGCCCAGCAAGCACTAACCCAATTCTAATACAATGCCTTAAAATGTTATGACATCTTAGAAAATGTGCCTCTAGCAATGCATTTTAGTCTGTAACTCACATTAGATGCTAAGTTTCTTAAAGGCAGACTCAACTCATCTTTCAGTAAAGCCCTCTTGCGTGAATACAGGGACTGGCACTTAATAGGTGCCCAATAAATGCTGAATGAATAAATAAAGCAATTCAGTTGGATGGACAAAAAAAAAAGTCATGACAAGGTGATCATTCCCTACAAACGGTCATTTGTGTTTTTATTATTCCTTATATTTGTCAAGTGATGTTCACCCCTACTCAGCCCAGTATCGAGACAGAAACAAAACCAGTAGATTACTTGCTCAAGGAAGACACAGGCGCAGAACCAGATGCCAAGAAGCCCCTGGAGACATAAACGTGTTTTTTTTTTGGGGGGGGGGACAAGGATGAGCGCCGGCAGGAGCATGGGTTCAGCTTCGGCATGAAGAGCAGGCAGCCATGCAAGCTTACCGCCTAAATGAACACGAAGGAAACTGGGAGAAGTGGGAAGTGACTCCTTGGAGGTCTGGGCCCACTTGAGGACCTCTAGTGATGAACAATAAATGCCCACCCATGGGTAACGTTAATAGTGAAGGCACAGGCCTGGATTTCTGAAGATGAGTTTCTGTTTAGGGAGCTCTGGTGGCCTAGTGGCAAAGGAGATACACTGTCAACCAAAAAGCAGGAGGTTCAAATCCACCAGCTAGTGACTGAAAACTCGACTTGGCTCCAGATGGCTCCTCAGCCCCACAAGGACCTGAAAGGGAGACACCCCCTCACAGGAGCACACATCCTTCTTCTAATTGCCTGGGCTCTGGGGTCCTTTGCACCTTACTTGAAGGGAGGGCAGCTTGGTGGGCGGGTGGAAAGCAGGACTTTGAAGTCTGGTGGTCACAGGTGAATGAAATCAGATGCTTGCGTGAGCTCGGGCAAGCTAATTAGCTTTATTTCATCAAGGGATTAAAAGAACTGATACCTACCTCATGAGGTTTGTTTATTTATTTAAAGAATTAAGTGACAGATTAGGTGACAGGTCACTGGCACCGGAGTCCTTCCCACACTCAAGGATGGCCCTTTCACACTCTCTGTGAAGCCCAGCTTTCACCTAGTGCCTTAACAGTCCAGCTGCACCGAGTCGACTCAACTCATGATCACCCCCACATACGTCAGAGCAGAACTGTGCTCCACAGGGTTTGCAAGGATCGACTTTACAGGAGTAGGTTGCCAGGCCTTTCTTCTGAGGTACCTGACTGGACCTTCTATTGGTCAGCAGTGACCACCCACACCACCCAGGGACTTTGGCTACTACTTTAAGGCTGGTGAGTCTCAAAGGGAAAAGACAGATGCTGGGGACTCGGAACACCAGCCCTTTGAATTCTAACACACTCTGGAGGAGGTGCACCCTGGGGCCTCAGGACCTCTGGCAGAGAGAACCGGGAAGAGAACAAGCAGTAAAGGGGAAGCGACAGACCCTGGGAGCCAAGGGTGTGGACCCTGGTGTGGTCAATGCATGCTGGGTCTCGTCGGGTGGTGGCCAGGATGTGGAAGGTCTGCCTCACTTTCTCATCAGGAATACAGGGGAGGAGGAAAGGCTCTGGGCCAGTGGGCGGACAGAAGGCACAAGGCCTCCTCCTGCACGAGACTCCAACCCTGGGCCAGAGCCCGGTCTGTGACTGCTCACTGTCCCCGCCCCCAACCCCTGGACCCCTTCAGAGCCTGGACAACGAGCATCTCCTACCCCTCTCTTCTCAGTCGTCCAGCAGACTTCCACATCTCGGGGTTCTCATTGTTGACGATCCTTTCCCTACTCTGCCATTTCCCCTTTCCCTTAGTCTTTGGTGGTGTTGAGTACCTTTGAGCTGGAACCAGCCCGTAGCTGACCCTCTGGTGGGTTTTCAGAGGCAGTTAGTCTCACAAGAAGAGATTGCCCATCCTTCTCCTGTGGATTGCAGTGCAGCTTCTTACCATTAGGCCATAGCGCTCCCTTTCCCTTTTCATTTCCTTTTTGTCTCCCAGCATATACATATTTTGCTGTTGTTGTATATCATCAAGTCAGAACAGACCCACAGCTGACCCTCCAGTGGGCTTTCAGAGGCAGGAAATCTCATGGGAAGAGACTGCCCATCTTTCTCCCATGGAGCAGCTGGTAGATTTGAACTAAGTGCCTTTGGGTTGGCAACACAACTCCTTACCACTCAGCCACTCGAGCTTTCTAATGTATACCTACAAAGAATCCCAAAACCTGCAGCCATAAAGTCATTAACCCCTGTGTGTCAGAGCCTAAGAATGCATAGCAGAGGGGTTTCAATGGCTGTATAGAAAATGATTGTCAAGGCTTTATTTTCAAGGCGTCGCTGGATGGATTTGAACCATCAACTTTTCAGGTAGTGACTGACCACAGACTCAGTGTCACCAGGGACCGTGGAGATGGTCCAAGGAAAAGAAAATAATCAAATGACTGTGTTTAGCTTTGTGTGGACTTGTACCACTGAGTCACACTTAAAGGCCTTCAGGCACGTGTGTATTGTGGGGGGTGAGGTGAGCAGGGCAAAATCCACATGGACCACCACACAATTAAAAACATTAAAAACTGAACAAAGCAAACAGAAATGACCTACCTTGCTGGCCACCACCAACTGAACCACTCCAGTGGCTGAGCGGAGAATGGCCACAGCTTCCTCATGGGAGAGCCCGACCAGTAGGTGACCATTGATGACCAGGAGCTCATCTCCTAAGGACAGCCTGCCATCCCTGAGGGAATGGAGAGGGTGAGAAAAATCCCTTGTCAAGACATTCTGGGCCTGAGAAGGGACGGTTCCCGGGGGAGGGGGGACTGTGAGAAGAGAGAGGTAAGACGGGAGGAGGGAAGTGCCTCGATGCCCAGCACAGTTCAAGGTGGGACCTCTGAGTCCTTTGGTCTCGCCATGTCCAGAGTCTCACTGTTATCAAGGGGTCGACTCCAACCCATGGTGCCTGCGTGTGACAGAGCAGAACTGTTCCACGCAGTCTCCTGGGCTGTGGCCTTTACCAAATCGTTCTCCTGTGGGACCACTGAGTTGGTCTGAATTGCCACCATTATGGCTCATAGTGAATTGCCACACTGTTGTGAAAACAGGATCACAGTCCCATTACAAAACTCAAACTCACTGCCACTGAGTCAATTCCGACTCATAATGACCCGGTAGGACAGTGTAGAACTGCCCTATAGGCTTTCTGAGATTATAATCTTTACGGAAGGAGTGTGCTACATCTTTCTCCCATTGTGGGGCTGGTGGGTTTGAACCACGTGCTTTTGGGTTAGCAGCTGAGTCCTTAAGCATTATACAACCAGGGCTCCTTTTAGAGTTGGATGAGAGGGATAAAAGGCTCCACGATTTCAGCTAGCCATTTAGTAATAAGAATGTTCCTTAAGTTTCTGCCATAGCTGGCATAATTCTTGGTCCCTGAGCTAAGTAAGCCCCAAGGAGCAAAGAAAACTTTGCTCTCTGAGATCCTTACTGACCCGTCCCCTCTCCCTTCCTATGTGACGTGATCATGACCAGATTCTCTCTGTGGCAATGGGGCCTATGTGACCTGTGTCTGTTTTCCCCAGTAGTGTTATAGGACCTGGAGGACAGCGTCTGTCAGTGCCATGTTAATCTTTGTGTCCCCATAGCCAAGCTTCATGAACTGGAGGCTGAGTCAACAGATGAACCAATGAATTGCCTAACAGGCGGGCATGAGACCTCCCAGTTGACTCAGTTTCATTGCACTGGGTCATTAGGAGGTTTACACCCAGGTGTTGTGTGGGATTACTTCATCTCCAGTGGGTCAAAAGTTTGGGGTACAGAGAATTTGTAGACCTCCATCACTTACATGTGGGACATTAGTTCTATTGGTTCCAACTGAACCAATTCCAATTGTTTAGTCTTCCTTGATCCCAAGGGAGCCAGGTATCCACGGGATAGGAAATCAGAGGAGGCCAAGACATTCCAAGTTTAGGATTCCACTGTATTTTCTGGAACCTTGCTATCAGCACCCAGAGTACTGGTGTGGAGCCTCGGCTTGTCACCAGTACTGACAGATCCACCCAGTTCTGTTCCCTCCCCTCCTGCTTCCTTCCAGTAAATCAACCAACTTCTCTCCTACCTCTCTTACTTCTCTTCCTCACCTTCTCCAACTTTGAAGGCATATATCACACACTGTTCTATGAATTTAGCCTTTAATAGATGACAGGAGGCACCAGTGGATTCCAACTTCTTCTGCTTTCTGTCTTTCCAAGGCCTTAAAGCAGAGAAATGCTAAGGGCCCCTAAAACTGTTTAGAACGTAAAAAGGGGAAACAGAAAATCAGTGGATCTTAGTCCGTGAGTGGGCTGCTTTAGGAGAAGATGCTTCCTCCAGGAGAAGGATTTAGGAGCAAAGGCTAGGATTCTGTTTAGTGTCATATCTGGGTTGACTTAGCAGTAATATAGAGATTTCCCCCAACATAATACTCTTCCTGTTTTTCTTTCGCTTTACTCTTTAATTATATCTATGTCATTTTTTATTTTTAACTCTAGTTACCCACCTGAGAACAATATACTCCAGGGGTACACCCCCTCTTACACACACACACACACACACACACACCCTCAAGGATACACATGCAAAGAAAATAGTAAGACCCACTGAAAACAGCTCAGGAGGAAAACAGGCAAGAACAGGTTTATGGAAGATGCTCATCTCTGGGCACAGGGAGTTCCTGGTTGTCAACTTTCAAAGACAGACTAGAAGGTAAGAGCTGGGATAACTGGGCACATGGTTTGATAATGGGAAACTCCCCAAAGCAGACATCATTTGGGAATTTTAATGATGTCGTTACACATATTATCACAGCTTTGTTCTTTGTGAAAAGAACAAAGCAAACAGCCAAAGTCTTCTAATCATTTAATAATCACTCCCACGCATATAACTGACAATTACAGCCAACCCTATCTCTAGCCATTAACATTCAACTTTCTCCTAAGAAGACTGATTAGCATCAGACACTTGACTAGCATGTGCTCTTCTGAAGTTTTCCATGCTTCAGACTAACTGCTGTCACAGCTCCTTCAACTGTGTGACTCATTTTTTTTGCTTGGGTGTTTGCTTGTTTGTTTTTTATTTTAGAGTCCCCTCTCAGTCTTGGGCAGGTCAATATTGCTGTGGTTTTCCACCATCTCATTTGAATCTGGTTCTCTGGAACTGAACACCAAATTTCAAGCTAGCATAATGACAATCATTTCCCTAATGGTAGACACAATCTTTACACACCTCTTATACATGTGTTGTTGCTGTCGAGTTGCTTGCAACTCATAGTGACCCTATGTACAACAGCCCTGAAACCTGCTCTATCCCATGCCACTCTTATGTTTCTGACACACCTACCCTTATTACCCCAGTTACTGAATCAATCTATCTCATTGAAGGTCTTCCTCTCTTGCACTGTCCCTCCATCCTTTCAAGCATGATTTATACATGTAGATATGAGATATATATATATATATACACACACCAGAGTGCCTTGCAGGAAATTTTTCTGATTCATAGGACTTCATTGTTATATTGAGTACATTTGCTGTCATATTTTTCTGCTTCATAGTGACTTCATAGGTTTTAGAGTATACTGACAGGCTTTTCTTGACTAATATCTTAACAGAAGCAAATCTCCACAATGGCCTTATCTGCCATTGTATCGCTGGCAGGTACAACCTGCCTACCTCTGGGTTAACATCTGAGTGCAAACCATTGATACACAGAAACAATTAGTTAGCCCAGTGAGAGAAGACACACTGAATTTTGGGGTAGCTGCATTCTTCTCCCGGTGAACTTGCTTTTTGTTTTGGGGCACTGTCTCTCTTTCTAGTTCAGATAGCGATGACTAAGATTGAAGTTTCCAAGTTTGAACTGTGCTCAGGTCACACGGAAAGGAACTCATGTCTATTCTGTTTTCCCTTCACGTCTGCCTGATGGAGAGATGAGCAGGTCCATGTGTCTAAAATCTCAACAGCTCTGACAAGGAAAGTCCCAGGCTATGAACTATGTTCCCATTTAAAATCTATCACTTTCCCAAGTTGAGTCACAAGCAAAGTCTCCTGCGAGTTATGGTGTCAGGCATGTGACTTTCTGGTCTTTCTGGTCAGTGCCATACTCTTTATAGTCAACTTGATGGCACATAACAACAACAAATAGTCACCCCATGCTATCACACTGCCAGGTTTAAAAACCTTAGGATAAGGGATGTTTACTTGAAATGGAAAGTGGTACAAACAAGAAAAGAAGGAAGGAAGGAAACCAACCTCTCCTTCCTGGTTTGTAAGATCCTGTACTACCTTCAGCAATGAGTCACTTTCTGTCCCCAGAGCGGTGATTAATTAGACCCGTTCTTGCCTGGTTTCCCTTCTGGGCTCCAGCACAATATTTAAGGATCTGAATGCTTAAATTGCAAGTGAAAGAGTTCAAAGACAGAGGCGGGGGAAGGGGACACGGGGAGGATGAGGAGGCAGAGAAGCGGGGAAGAGTTCTCTAGTCACCTGTGAGCGGGACCTCCTTCCTTCACTTGGGTGACAACGATAGCGTGAGGTGAGCGCTTTGATCCTCGGCCTCCACTAACCTGAATTCCCAGCCCATCCGACTCTTTGAGCAGCTCCATCTTCCATATGCGGCCAACTTCCTCCTTGGAAGAAAAAGTGAGCACACAGTAAAGTACAAGACAGAGACACGACACTGGCACAAGAAGTGGGATTGTCATGCTAGGCCCGCTGTCAACAGCCTGTCAATGGCCACTGCAAGCCAGCAATGATGGGCAAAGTGTGTGGGTTCGACCTGAATCTAGCCACTAGCCGCAGTTCAGTAGCACTTTCTGAATGAATTGAAATGTTCTGTGTCTGTACCACCCAATATGGAGCCACTAATCACATGTCTGGAGGGAGCTCTGGTGGCCTAGTGGCAAGAAGCTATGCTGCAACCCCAAGGCACAGGGTTTGAATCCATCAGCTGCTCTGTGGGAGAAGGATGTGCAATCTCTTCTTTTGTGATTTACTGTCTCTGAAAACCCACTGTTGTTATTGTTCTGTGCCATCGATTTGGAACTGACCAATAGCTGACCCTCCAGCAGGTCTTCATAGGCAGTTTCATCTTACGGAAGGAGACTGCTCATCTTTCTGCCGGGGAGCAGCTGCTGGATTTGAATTGTATGCCTTTGGGATTTTGCAGCACAGCTTCTTACCACTAGGCCACCAGAGTTCCCTGAAAACCTGTTAGAGGATCAATTCCAACTTGACAGTATACTACAACAGCAGTTGCATGTCCACACCAGTCTGTCAGTTTGCTTATATGTTGTTGTGACGCTAGAGTTATATCATTGGTATTCAATTATCAGCAGAGACAGACTAGGAAGAAAGATCTGGCAACTTACTGCGGAAATCAGTCACTGAAAGCATTAGACCAACAATAGAATACTGTTCCACTCACATGTTCTGGATATGTCATTAGAGACCAATTGCTTGGGAACGACATCACGCTTGGTGGAATGGAGGGTCAATGATGGTGACAGACACTGTTGTTAGGTGTCGGTGAGCCAGCTAGCACTCATAGAGACCTCATGATCCACAGACCAAAACCTCACTTTAGCCGGCTCCACTCTCATGATCTCTGTCATGTTCTCAGGCTCAAAGCTGCAGTCACTGTGTTAATCCATCTCTTTTAGGGTCTTCCTCTTCACCGACCCTCTACTTGGATTGCACAATGGCCGGAATGACAGACATGGATACGATGTGAATGTGAGGCTGACACAGGATAAGGCGATATTCTGCTCGGCTGCTTGTAAAACTGCCATTGGTTGAAGCTGATTTGATGGCATTTCTCTTTCTGTTCAATTAGCTCTCTATTTCATAGCCATTCAGTCAGAGCTGACTCCTAACTGAGCCTGCGGTGGGTCTACAGCCTCCAGAGGCTGTAAACTGCATGGTAAAAGATTGTTCGCCTTTCCCTTTCAAAGCTACTGTGGATTCGAACCTCTTTTGGGTTAGCAGCACAACTCCCCTGGAACTACGCCACCAGAGCAGCCCTGAAATACGCAGGAGTGGCCTTCGCAGTTGTTGTATGTCATTAGTTGATTTCAACTCCTAGACACTCTGGAGGTAGGAACCCCACCACCTGCCCACGGGAGCTAACTAGAAATTGAAATTGCAGCCAGTGGCCCTGAGGAACGGAATTTTAATTTCATTTAATTTTAATTAAATTTAAGTACCTACCCAGGGTTAAATTTAATTAAAATTAAGGGAAATGAAAATTCAGTTCCTCAGGGCCACTGGCTATCATTCTAATTTCTACTTAGCTCTCATGAGCAGATGGTGTATTCTAGCCACCAATCTTTCAGTCAGCAGCCAAATGATTAACCACGTTGCCACCAAAGTCTCTCTGAGTTGCAATCCAGAGCTTCCCAGGCAGCTCTGGTGGCCCAGTGAATAAAGAGTTGTGCTGCCAAACCAAAGGAAGCCAGTTTTAATCCATCAGAAGCTCCTTGGAAGAAAGATAAGCAAACTCCTCCCATTGTGATTTATAACCTCTAAAAACCCACTGAAGGGTCAATTATGAGTCAGCTCTAACTCGACGGCAATGAGGTGAGTTTCGTAAACACTAGTCTCTGGAGACTAATGTGCGTCTGGTACAAGCCATGGCCTTGCAATCACTTGTTATGCATCAGAGAGCTGGACAATGACCAGGGAGGACAGAAGGAGAATTGATGCTTTTGAGTTTTGGTGTTGGAGAAGAGTGCTGAGGGTGCCATGGACTGCTAAGAAAACAGACAGATTCATCCTGGAGAGGGTTAAATCAGGCTGCTCCTTGGAGGCAAGGATTCTGAGACTTTGTCTGTCATATTTTGGTCATGTTGTAAGGAGAGACCGGTCCTTGGAGAAAGACATCATGCTTGGGAAGGTGGAGGGCAGGCACAGGAGGGGAAGGCCCTCTGGGAGATGGATTGATTTGATGACTGGGGCAATTGGGATGAGAGTGTCAGAGACAGTGAGATTGGCACAAGACAGAGCAGAGTTTAGAGCTGTTGTACATAGGGTCACTATGAGTTGCAAGCAACTTGACAGCACATAACAACAACAACAATAACAACAACAAATAGTATGACATTGGCTAACACAGGGAAAAGAAATGACAAGTTCCCAGAGCTGAGTCCTAAGTGGAACTTCCACCTGATACTTAAATATTGGCTTTGTGTGCAAACACTGCCTTATGCCTGGGTTCCTTTTATTTATGCAAGTGACTCATTAATAAGAGAAGATGAAAGGAAGACAAAGCTGAGGTCCTGGCGCCAGGAGGCTACAACTAGTGTGCACCTAGCTCTGCCATTCACTAGTTATGATGGTCACATGAGGTTCAAGCTGGTTTCCTTTCCTCTTTTAGAGGGGTGGTTACTGCAGCCTTGGCGTCAGCAGTCAGCGAGATGTTTATGAAAATACACAGCGGTACACCCACACTCCAACCGGCAGGAAATCATAGAGTGGTGTTGCTGCTAGGTATTGTTGATTCTGATCCAACTCAGAGGGATCCTGTGTCAAACAGAACAGAGCACGACCCAATCTGGCACCAATTTATTATATTGCGCTTCGGTGGCTTGGTGGTAAGGAGTTATACTGCCAAGCCAAAAGTATGCAGTTCGAATCCACCAGCTGCTTCATGGGAAGAAGGATGGGCAATCTCTTCCTGTGCCCTGTCTCTGAAAACCCACTGGAGAGTCAGCTACGAGGTGGTTCTGACTTCACGGTACAAACAACCACAACCACAACAACACCTATTACACGTATAGCTAAGAAACACCAGATGTTGAATGTACCACATTGACTTGAATCTCAAGCTTACTTAAAATATTCAGATGGCAAAAAAAAAAAAATATTCAGATGGCATTTTTAGTTGTGGTTGTTAGGTGCTGTCAAGTGGCCCTTGACCTTCATATGAACAATAGATTGGAAACTTCTCCTATCTTATGTCATCCTTACAATCTCCATCATGCTCAAGCCCATTGTTGTGGTCACAGTGTGAGTTTTATATTTGGTCATCAAAGGTTAAAGGCAAGAATATGCTGGACCATGCAGTCCTTAAATATGCTTAAAATACCTGATCCTCTAAAAACATGTTGGTAGGAGAGACAGGTCTTTGGAGAGGTACATCATGCTGGGTGGAGTAGAGAGACAGCGCAGGAGGGGAAGACCCTCTATGAGATGGATCGATTCAGTGACTGGGGTAATCGGGATGGGTGTGTCAGAGGCAATGCGATTGGCACAGTATAGAGCAGGGTTTAGGGCTGTTGTGCATAGGGTCGCTATGAGTCGCAAACGACTCGACGGCACATAACAACAATAACAACAACAACTAAAAACCTACAAGAGTTGTGGTGTCTCAAAGGGCCCTGATTCCTATTGTCTTTCGGTTTTGGCTCCTTCCTCACTCATCTCCCCTCTTCACGCCAAGGACGTAAACATAAAGCCGCTGGAAAAATATGGAGTTCCCTATGATACTTAACTGTTTAAGGAAATAAAAGCAAAACATTCAAGAGTGATTTACTTGGGTGTCTCTAGCTTGCCCCCATAGTCCTTTCAAGCTCGTGACAAATGGGTCAGGATAACGACATATCCCTCAACATGTAAAACCACCACCATCTGCTTTCTTCATCCACCTCGGAGGGCCAAGGGGACAGTTAAGGCCCGACACCGCCAGGGCCATCATTCTGCGGGAGGCAGGCAACCTGCCCATTCACGCTGCTCCCAAAGAAGGAAGAATGTGGGGCATGTGGAGAATCTGAAACGCACAATGGCAGCAACAGCGGTGAGACTTTTGCAGTAGTGAAAAAGCCAGATGTGGATGGCTCACGGATGCACCCTGAGAGGAATGTCTGGGCCAACAGTTTCCAGACAGAGACTGCTGGAAGCACTGCTCTTTCTAGCAAGCACCGCTCTGCTCGGGCAGGGCTCTGGGCCTCCAGCGACACACAGCGTGCTCACCGCCTCCTTCGGCCCCTGACCACAGACCCACGAAGCCTGTCTGGCCAACTGTAACTTCAGAAGTCGCTGGCTTCCCACAGTAGTTCATGAACTTGTCAGCGATCCTGAGATCAAGCAGTTGTCTCACGCTGGCCTCCTCAGTCTTTCGTTTGCTGCCTCTAACCTTTGGAACACCTTTCCTGTCCCCATTCACAAACAGCCTCCCTGGCCTGCAGCCTCACACAGCTCTACTGCTTCCAACAAGAGAGTCAGTGGGGCTGCCCAGACGGCGCGTTAGAATACTGCCAGTGCCTGAGAGTGCATGCCAACTGGAGAGCATCAGAAAGACGGAGTCAGGGCTGTGCTGGACGACTCCTGTCCTTCCTTGCAGGGCTTCCCACGGAACAGGCTCGAGGCCGCCTCCTCGGGCCTGGCTGGGCAGTGGAGACACTAGCATAGCATGGCTCGATTTATGTTGTCCATGGAGGACTATGCTATAGCTCCTGGGGTCTTGAAGATGGGGGCTAAAAAAAGCAGTGTACCCCCTTCAGGAGCAACAGGGACCAGTGCTGGAGTCCAGGAAAAAGAACTCATTTTGTTCTAGTCTAAATGAGTAAAAACCTATCCATCCTTCCTTGCCATTTCACACTAGCACTCCTGTGCTCCCTTTACCATTGCACATATTAAGTGTGGCCTACAGAAACCAAGAGAACAAACGTATTGCCATCGAGCTGACTCCCACTCTAGCCATTGGCCTTCCACTGGGTTTCTGTGGCTGTGCATTGTAACAAGAGGAAACTGTCCATCTTTCTTCCTTGAAATGGCTTGTGAATTCAAACTACCAGATGACCAGCATTTGTGTTAACAGTGCAACATACTGTGGACTACACCATCAGAGATCCTTACAGGCTACTTTTTCCTCATTGTCAACTCAGAACCAATTCAGAGCTGACCCTCCAGCAGGTTCTCAGAGGTTGTAAATCCCACAGGACAGAGACTGGCTTTCTCCCTTGGGGTGACTGATGGATTCACACCACCAGAGGGCGCGACCTTTGTATTAGCAACAAGCTCCGTAGGGGCTCAGGCTTACAGAGGCTGTGGTGATACCAGGCACCATTCTTTTTCTTTTTAAATGCTTTCAGAAAGAAAATATGTGATAAGAAATAGGTAAAACTGTTGATGGACAATGAATACCTATATGAACAAATATTCTGATCAAAAAGGTACAGTTAGTTTTCACCAAGGGTATCCACATACCTCACCTCTTGTCTTTGATCTAACATATATCTAATTAATTAAAAACAAAACACAATTCTAACAAAGAGGGCAGAAATGACCCATCTGTAACAGAGCTCGAGGAGAAAAGACCAAACTCATAGCCATCAAGCCAGACCCCACTCATAGTTGACTCTCCACTGGGTTTCTGACCCTCCATTGTGGGGTTTCTGGTCCTCCACTGGGTTTCAGAGTGACCTTCCATTGAGTTCCTGACTCGTCTAGTCATAAAACAGGTCATATTCCTTACCTTTACTCAGGAACTTGTTTGAACATTTTTCATAATTGGAAATAGGAACTTTGAGGGGAGAGTTCAAAGAAATGAAGGTGAGTTTCATTGGCCTAAAAGGTCTTAGCCATTTGTTGAAAAGGGGATTTCTTAGTCATCTAATGAAAGAGTTCTGAAGAACATAAAGGAAGATGAAAGCGGCAGGAGGCAAAGACGGACAGTCTTAATTGTACATTTGTCAGCATTCAAGTTGGCCACCTATAGCGGAAATCCGTTTTCAGTTACAAATAAGTTTTGTTAGGAAAAAAAAGAAAAACACTATTCTGTGTTTGATGTTTATTGGGCTAATGTTCACACAGGCCAAAATATGCACAGACCAATCTAATGAAAATCTCTTCATGATCCTCTTACAATTCCATTGCTATTTCTAATAGATAACTTCTTGTTGTTGATGGGTGCTGCTGAATTGAGTGGACTCATAGCGATCCTATGAACAACAGATCTGAACCCTGCCCTCCCCTGTGCGGTACTAGGACTCTTTGCCCCCTCATTCCTGGCTCTCCTATCTCTGTGGGGAAAGCACTATCACAGATCACGTGTAAGGCAATGCTCAAGTCCAAAGCCCACGTGTTTCCACAATTCTACCTTCATCTCATCCCCTGCAGTCAACTTATGATTAGTTCTGGAGGTCTGCTTTCAAGATCCTTCCCACCTCTCCCACTTCCGTTCATTTCCCCATCACCACCCTGGTCAGAACCACCAGCACCTTCAGCTGGGATGATGACTATAATCTCCAGCCTACCCTCCCTTTTTCTTCTTCTTCACATTCTAAATCCAATATTCTCCACTCACCATCAGGATGAATATTTTGAGAACATAAGCCTTGAAGACCTCAGCTTAAACTCTCCAAAGGCTTCCTGTTGGGCTTAGAATCAGGATCAGACCCTGCCTTGGCAGAGCTCTGCTGGCCTCGTGGTAGGAAGCTGTGCTGCAATTTCAAAGGCACATGGTTCAAATCCACCAGCTGTTCTGCAGGAGAAGGATAGCCGTCTCCTCCTATGCAATTAAACGCCTCTGAAGACGCTGTGGAGAATCACTGTGAATTGGATCTGACTCGATGGCACACAACAACAACTGCCGTGACACACTCACAGACCCGTGTAATTTGTTGTTGTTAGGTTCAGTTGAGCAGATTTGGACTCACAGTGACCCTTGGGCAGAGTAGTCTTGCCCTGCAGGGTTCTGAAGAACGTAATCTTTACCAAAGCAGAATGACCAGGTCTTTCTCCTGCAGAACCACTGAGTGGATGTGAACCCCTGACCTTTTGGTTAGCAGTCGAGTGTTTACCCACTGCATTACAGTGTTTCTCGGGACTCTAGCCCTGCCCACGCCTCCTGCATCCTCTCTAGCACCCTCCCCATCACTCTCGTCTCTCTGCTCCTGGGACACACTGCCATTGCTGCCCTGGGACAGCTGCTGTGCTGGTCCCTCACGGGGAATGTTCTGTCCCAAGACTTTGCAGCGGTGCCTTTTCCGGGCACTCAGGCCCCAGCTCTAACATGGCCTCTTTGATGAGGTCTCATCTGACACGCAATGTCAATCAACCCTGTCTGCTGCACTGCTCCCTAACTCTTCCACTTCCGCATTTTATTTTACTTTATAAGAAAGCACTTGCCACCAGCTAGCATTCTGATTCATTCATTAGTTTGTTTCCCATCTGTAGCCTCTTATAAAAGACTCTCAAATAGATGGATTGACACAGCCTGTAAGACAGGCTTAAGCATAACAACAATTGCTTTGTTCATTTGTACATGAGATCATTATGAGTTGGAATCGACCCGATAGCACCCAACCACATACACTGTAAATGCCACAGGGAAAGGAACCTTGTCTATCTGGTTGACCCCATGTCTTCCATCAATTACAGTAGAGCCTAGCCCACAGTGACAGGCTGAATTGATCCATCTGATGCTTCAGCAAGAACTGAAACGGAAGCCAAGAGGGGAGGCCTGCATGCTTGCCAGCACTCAGTGTGTGAACACTGCTCCACGGCTGGAGAAGCCCAGGTTCTCAAGCAGCCCCGTCTAGACAGAAGGCTCGAGCGTTCACATCTTCCTACATTGGCTCGATGAGGTGCTGGCAGCCAGTGAGAACAAGGCAGACCACGTGACATCAGATGCCACAAACCTCTGTATTAATGTTGCCAGGATGTTGCCCTTTACGCTAAGCTTCCAGTTACTGTGGGAACTGGCGCAGGAATCCCAAATGATGGGATTTATTTACCCAAGCCAGAGGTGGTAACATTAGAGGGAGATGCCTCAGCAGCATTTAAATGACCTCATCTTCTGCTGAAACCACAAACGGAGCCTCGCAACAGCATCTTTGCTCCAAATGTGCGGTGGCACATCATCTGAGGAGAATTTCACTGCAGTCAACGCCCAGGCTGCAAACTCCTGCTGAGATTGTTTGCTTCTCCCTCTCCGCTTAGGACCTAGGACTGTCAGTCAGAAAGCAAGGAGAGAGGAACCGGTGTGTGTTTGTAATCTCAGAGGTGGACGCGCCTTCAACAGGTGAGGCAACGGAAGTCCAGAGTACTGAAGTACACAGAGCTGAGGGCGAGGGGCTGGGGCTAGAACTCTGGCTTGACCTCCGGGGTCCCAGGCTTGGCTTTAATTTCTCGTCATGAACTGACTATGGAGCACAAACATGTGCCAGGCACCACGCTGGTCATGGTGACAGGACAATGCCCTTGACATGATCAGGGAGGCTAGTAGGAGGAGAAGCCCAGGAAATGGTAATCGAAGCACTCAGGATTCAAATGTGAAGGTCAAGGCTAGCAGGGGGTACCACGGTGTTCTGGGTGGGTGTGGGGGGGTTGCCTAAGCATGGAGGCAGGTGGAAGGAGGGGCAGCGATGCCTCCCATAGAAGGAGAGAGGACTCTTCACCCTCAGTCCCAGAAAAAGGAGTTGCTGAGCTATGCAGTGGAAAGAAGAAAGCAGGTAGTGAGAACAGCATCGGCAGAGGCTCAGAGCCAAGACAGAGCACTGCCCTTGTGAAAACAAGACCTGCTCTTAAAATCCGGTTCTCTCATTGTCAGTAAGTCAGAAACAACCCACAAGTGACCCTTTGGTGAGTTTTCAGAGGCTAGAAATCACATGGGAGGAAACAGAACCACTCTTCTCCTGAGGAGCAGCTGATGGATTCAAACCACCAGCTTTTGAGTTGTCAGTACAACTCTTTTCCCAGTAGGCCACCAGAGTGGGGGTTAACTCAGTACAAACTGACGAAGGGCGAAGCAGTGAGAGATGGAAGGAGAAAGATCACCCGTGATTAGCTAAGGAAGAGTTCAATTACTAGTTATGCATCTAAAAGGACAATGGCTGAATATGACCAAAGAAGACTTTGAGTTGTGGTGTTGGAGAAGGGTACCGAGTATCCCATGAACTTCTCAACGAACAAACAAATACGTCTTGGAGAAAGTGCAGCCAAGGTGCTCCTTGGAGGAAAAGAGGGTGAAGCTTCATTTCATCTATTGTGGGCATGTTGTTAGGAGGTGCTGGTCCTTGGAGAAGGACATCATGCTTGGAAAGGGGGGGAGGTCATCAACAGAGAGAAAGACCCGCGGGTGTTGGAATGACACAGTGATTGTAACATTGGGGTCACACGTATCAGAGACGAGGAGGATGGCACAGGGCAGGGTTCAGATTCAGGGCTCTTGAGGCCTCTGTGAATCATAGTTGACTCAACAGCACCTAACAACAACATCACCTGCAAGGCCACGGTGTCCAGGAGTCCCAAACCCAAAGTGGATTTAAGTGTTGGAGAACACTGTATACATGGGGAAAAGACTGTCAACGATTCATTTTACTTGGATCCACAACCCATACCCCTGATAGCCGCCGTCAAGAAATCAAAAGACATATTACACTGGGAAAATCTGTTGTCAAAGACTTTTTTTTTAGAAGGAAATTGTCAAGTTTATTGGAGAGGAAAGGGACTCTGAATAAACAAAGCACTTCCCCACCCCCCTTTTCTTGTTGTGTGCCATCAATTTGGATCCGACTGGCACAGGAGGAAATTACCTCTCCTTCTCCAGAAGAGCATCTGGTGGATTCAAACCATGCACCTTTGGGGTTGCAGTGAAGCTTCTTGCCACTAGGCCACCAGAGCTCCCCCAAAGACACCTTTAAAGTGCTAAAGAGGAAGGCTATCCATTTAAAGACAGGTGCCCTGATCAAAGTCATGCTATTCTAACTGCTTTGTGTTCATTTGAAAGCTGAACAGTCAATAAGGAAGACCAAAGAGGAACTGATACCTTTGAATTTGGTTGTTTGAAAGCATTGCATGTCCCACGGACCGCCAAAAGAGCAAACAGGTCAATCTGAGAGGCAGTGCAACTAGGATATCCTCAAGCTAAGGATGGGGATACTGCAACTCGCATGCTGCAGGCGTGTTGTCGGGAGGGGCCAGTTTTTGGGAAAAGACATCATTTTGGGAAAACTAGAGATTCAGCTAAAGACAGCTAAAGGCCCTGAGAAGTGGCGGGGGGAGAGAGAGAAAGGGAGAAGGGAGAGAGAGAAAGAGACCCCGACCCTCAACAAGATGAATTGAGGCAGGGACCATAATAATGGGCTCAAACATGGCAGGGGATGGTGCAGGATAGGGCAGGGTTCAGATCTGAACTCCAGGGCCATGCTAAGCTGTAGCTGTCTTGATGGCACCTGGCAACAGGAACAACATGACTGCAGATAAGGGATGAAAGTGACATGGCCAGGACCTACTTTTGCAGACATGGGGAGAAGAAAGGTGGGACAAGCTGAGACCTGAAAGGCAGCTGGAGTAGACAGAACTTGGTGAGTGACTGGACATGCTTCAAAGGAGAGGGCAGCGTCTTAGTGACACCTTGGGTGACCTCTTCTCCTGTTAGCCTGTTAGCTTAATGGATTTTCTATGAAAGGGAAGTCTTGGCGAATCAGCACAACTGGCTGCTCCAGGTGCAGCTCAGGTTTCTGGCTTGGGCAGCTTGTGGATGGTGAGAGGACCTGGTGGTGCAGTCAACACATGTGCCGAGTTTGGAGCATCATACAAAATACCCTGGATAGAATCATCAGGCAGGCAGAGGGCACAGAGCCTGGGGGCTTAGGAGAGCTGTGAAGACAGGAGATATCACCATGGAGGCAGGCATGCACTCACTCAGGGACCACAGGGCTTTCTCAGGCCCCCTGTATTTGCAGCATACAGGGAACTCCTTCTCCCTTTCCCATCCTCTCCTGCAGATCCAGATTGGAGTCAGTGTTGATGAGGCCTCTGAGGAAATGCACATGTGAACGAAGTTGTTAGGTGCTGTCGAATTAAGTACAATTCATAGCGATCCAAGAACAACAGATCTGAATTCTGTCCTATCCTGCGCCATCCCCACACTTCCTGACACAGTAGAGCCCGTTGCAGCAGTCACAATGTCAATTGACTTGGTTGAGGGTCTTCCTCTCCTTCGCTGACCCTCCATCCTTCCCAGTATCATGCCCTTCTCCAAGGAATAGCCCCTCCTAGCAACATGCCTCAAATACGTGAGGTGAAGCCTCTTCATCCTTGCCTTCAAAGACCACTGGACCAAAATCAACACTCTTGGCACCAGCAGTCAGAAAATAAAAAGACAAATTGCCCTGGGAAAATGTGCTGTCAGGGACCTTTACAGGGTACTGATAAACAACGAGGTCAGTCTAGAGACTAAGGTTTGCCTGATCCAGGCCATGGCCTTTGCAAATAAGAGCTGGAAAGAGACTAAGGATGACAGAAGAAGCATCAATGCCTTTTGAGTTGTTTTCCTGGAGAAGAGTCTTGAGCATACCATGGACCACCAAGAAAACAAATAGGTCTGTCTTGGAGAGGGTGAAACTAAGTTTCTCCTTGGAGGCCAGGATTTTGAAGCTCAGTTTTACATATCTTGGGCATATAACCAGAGGGGACCAGTCCTTGGAGAAGGACATTATGCTTGGATTGGTGGAGGGACAGTGTGGGAGAGGAAGTCTCCAGATGAGATGGACTGATACAGTAACTGGGGCAATTGAGGTTGGTGTGTTGGAGTCAGGAAGACTGACTTAGGACAGAACAGGCTTCATAGCCGCTGTGCATAGGGCCGCTATGAGTCGCAGGCAACTTGACAGCATATAGCAACAACAACAACAACAACAACAACAACAACATGTCTAAAGAAACTATTGAACAATTTTCTTGGATGAGTAATGACCTTTAGGAATAAAGGCAATAAACAACTCTAAACTTCTAAAATTGCTTGTCTATCCCTTAGAAGAGTCTTACAATAGATAGAAAGGACTCAATAATTTAATTTTTTTAAAAAAGTAGTTTCCTTGCACATACACCATTGTGTGTCAATATTTTATAGAAACATATAATTTTTTAAAAGAAGTATGTTTCCTATAGCTCTGTTAAAGGAAAACAGAACAGAAAAGATTGAATGTTCATTTTAATGTAATATCTTCTCAGAACAAATAAAACTATGAAAAGTCCCTGACAAACAAAAATAGCTTTATGATTATTACAAGCTTTTCCTGTAATTCATGCAGCCTGTGTAGATATAGTAAATTCTCAATAAAGCAGAAATGGGATAACATTGGGAGGATGTTTATTCTCCCATTATTCAAATGGAACAGGAATCATTTTCCCCACAAAGATTTAGGAGGTAGAGCTAATTTTTGTTGTCCTGGAAATTCCAATTTAGCATGGTCTGGGTCTCAGCTTGGAGTAAAAATAAAAATCCACAGGAACTTAAACAGCACTCTGTGAAGGCCTATTGGTTTCAATTTGGTTCCAAATGGGATGTCTCTGGAGTGTGGAGATCCGTATGCTGCATGCCAACTCTCTCTCAGTCTTGGGCAAATCCACTGATGCAAGCATTTGTGCCGTTTGAAGAAATGGGGGGGGGGAAATTCAACACATTGCCATCAAGTTGAAGCAGACTCATAGTCGATTCTCTAGTGGGTTTTCGGAGGTTGTATATTGGAGATGACTCTAGTTTTTGGTTGGAGATTACTAATTTTTCTCTTGCAAAGTTGTTACTGGATTTGAACCACCAAAGGTGCCAGCTATGGGTGCGGTCTCCTTGGAAGAAAGGGATATTAACATATTCATGTTTGAGAAGGTACGTGGCCCAGCTCTAGCTATTAGAAACCAAAAGTGTCACAGGACCTAGTGATGGGTTATGGACCGTTGTCAAGAATTTCATCACCCTTTTTTACACTGTTTGGATATTAGACCTTGATTGTGGAAGCCAGGCAAAGGAACCTAGATATGTGTGGTCTTCAGAGAGTTTAAGCTAAAAATCCAGCTTAATTTTATGGCGTTTTAAGAGGAATAGAGGCTGGGTAGGCTTTTAAAACTTTTTATTTTTAAGTAATTCCATTTCCATGGTTATCTCGGGCCAAATGAAAGCCTATCCCCTGGATTATTATGTAAGATTCACCTGCTTTGGTCCCTTCAAGCTCCAAAATAATTAAAGGAGCTGACATTCCTAACTTATTTCACTTTAAGCTTCCTATATATTCACAGTATAATCATTAGGAAAAAGTCCTCCACCAAGATACTGTAACTGCTGTGAATGAGCCCATTATTATAGCTTTATAATTAAGAAGCACATTATAATATTTTATTGCCCCTAAATTTTCATTTGGGGATATGAATCATAATCTTTTGCATTGTTCTTAATGTTTTTTTGAGGGTTCACAAAGTGGTAGAAATGTGGAGAGAAATATTAATAATTGTTTTCCTTCTCATTTGTTTATACATTGCATCTACAAGTGATATGATGGCCTTCCCTAGAAGGCTTTATGAAGCTCATTCTTCTCCAAATGAAAGATCATGGTTCCTCAGGGGAGGGATTATTTTGAGTCTTCTCAATTTATCACACAGATTAGCTAGAACTGCAGCAATCTGCATTCTCTCCTTCGCTGCCACTGAGTTGGAACTGGGTCCTTGCGGATCCTCCATCGCGGCAGTTATTTGCATGGGAGGATTACCCATCCGTCTCTCAGGGAGCTACTGGAGGATTCAGACTGCCAGAGAGAAGTGACCTTAGGGCTAGCAGCACAAATCCCTATAGACCACTCCTTGAGACATGCGTTACATAATCTTACTAGTTGTTGTTGTTGTATGCCATGAGTCATTTCCAATGCACAGAGACCATGTTGTCACACTGATCGATCACTTGGCTGCTAACCAAAAGGCTGATGGTTATAATCCATCAGCTGCCCACAGGAAATTGTTATGTGCCATCAAGTCACCTGCGACTCGTGGTGACCCTATGTACAACAGCTCTGAAGCCTGCCCTGTCCTGAGCCAGTCTCACTGACTCCGACACATCTACCCTCATTGCCCCAGTTACTATATCAATCCATCTTCTCCAGGGTCTTCCTCTTCTGCACTCTCCCTCCACTCTTCCAAGCATAATGTCCTTCTCCAAGGACTGGTCCCTCCTTGTCACATGCCCAAAGTATGTGAGATTGAGCTTCAAAATCCTAGCCTTAAAGGAGAAACTTGGTTTCACCATCACCAAGACAGAGTTACTTCTTTTCTTGGTGGTCCATGGTATGTTCAAGACTCTTCTCCAGCACCACAGCTCAAAAGAATCCATTCTGTCATCCTTGGTCATTGTTCAGCTCTCTAATGCATAGCAAGTAATTGCAAAGACCATGACCTGGATCTCTAGACTGACATCACTGCTACTCAGTACTCTCGAGAGGCCCCTGACAGTCGATTTTTCCAGTGCAGTTTGACTTTTGGTTTCCTAACTGCTGGTGCCAAGAGTATTGATTGTGGAGCTGAGCAAACTGTAATTTTTAACAATTTCAATCTCATCTCCATCTATCATGGTGCTGTCAATTGGCCCAGTGAAAATCTTTGTTTTCTAGATGTTGAGATTCAATCCACATTGAAGACTACAATCCTTGACTTTCTGTAGCAGGTACTTTAGGTTATCCTCAGTTCCAGAAAGCAAGGTTGTGTCATCTGCATAATGCAGGTTGCTGATGAGTCTTCTTCCAACCTTGATGCACTCCTTTCCTGATTTTGAACCGTGCAATGTTTCTTTGCTCTGTTCTGAGGACGGCTTCCTGGTCTGAGTATATGTTTCATATAAACACAATCAGGTATTCTGAGATTTCCATTCTCCTCAAGGTTAGCCACAATTTGTTGTGATTAACACAGTTAAATGGCTTTGCATAGTCAATGAGACACACATAGACATTCCTCTTGTACTCTCTGCTTTCTGTAAAGATCTGACATTGGCTATAATGTCTCTAGCGCCATGACATCTTTTAAATCCAGCTTGTATTTCTGGTAGTTCTCTGTTGATGTACTGTTCTATTCATTTTTAGATAATCTTCAGCAGGATTTTGCTTATGTGTGATATGAGTGATATTTTATGATAATTTTCACACTATGTCAGGTCATCTTTTTTTGGAAGGGGAATAAACATGGATCTCTTCCAGTCAGTTGGCCAGGTAGTTGTCCTCCAGATTTCTTGGTGCAACCTGGTGAGCACATCCAGCACAGCATCTGTTTGTTGACATATGTCAATTTGTAGCCCATCAATTCCTGGGACATTATTTTTTATTCCTGGGGCCAACTCCTTACTTTTATATATTTTATTCCTGGGGCCAAGTCCTTCAGAGCAACCTGAACTTCCTCCTTCCTCAACCGTGCCTTTTGATTATAATCATGAAATGATTCATGTTTCATGAAATTTTTCTGTGTCAACGAATTCTTACGGTACAGTGGCTCTGCATGCCCCTTCCATCTTCTTTTAATGCTTCCTGGATCATTCAATATTCTGCCTATAGCATCCTTAAGTATTACAACTCTAGGCTTGAATTTGTTCTTTAGTTCCTTTAGCTTAAGAAATGCGGAGCGAGTTTGACCCTTTTGATTTTCCTGCTCCAGCTCCTTGCACATTTTATTATAATACTTTGCTTTGTGTTTCCAAGCTGCCCTTTGAAATCTGTTCAGCTCCTTAACTTCTTGATTTCTTCCCTTTGCTTTGGTTTCTTGGTGCTCTATTCAGTACAATATTCAGAGTCCCTTCTGATATTCATGTTTGTCTTTTTTTTTTCCCTTCATCTTTGTAATGACCTTTTGCATTCTTCATGGATGATATATTTTATATCTTCCCACAGCTCATCGGGTCTTCGTTCATTAGTGTTCAAGGCCTCAAACCTATTCCTAAGTTGGTTTTTAAATTCAGGGGGATAGACTCAAGATCAAATTTTGGTTCCTGTGGATTTGATTTGACCTTCTTTAGCTTTAATTTGACTTGCATATGAGTAGTTGATGGTCTGTTCTGTAACCGACACCTGGTCTAGTTTTTACTGCTGATATTGAAATTATCCAATGATTCTTTCCACAGATGTAACCCATCTGATTCCTGTACATACCATCAAGGGTAATCCATGTGTATAGCCTGTGTTTGTTTCTTATAAAAGGTATTATGTGCAATGAATAAATTAATTGTGTAGATTTTTATCTTTCTACTCCAGCCTCATTTCTGTCACTAAGTCCATATTTTCTGACTACTGATTTTTCTTCCTGGTTCCCAATTATTGCATTCCAGTCACCCATTATTATTGCATCTTCACTGCATGTTCGATTGATTTCTGACTGCAACTATTGGTTAGAAATCTATTTCCTCCTATCTGGCTTTGGTTGTTAAATTTGAATAAATTTGAATGATAGTGCATAAATCTGAATGATAGTGGTATTGACAGGCTTTTCTTGTATGCATATGGATATTATCCTGTCACTCACAACACTGTAATTTCAAGACGGATCTAGAAACAGCCTTTTTAGCTATGGAAGTGACCCAGTTTTTTCTCACCTTTTCATCTCCAGCAAAGTAGATCATCTTGCTCCCTTAAATACTAGAGTGCAGGAAAATCCTGGGGCAGTTCTTATCTACTCTGTAAGATTATTAGTTCAATTCTGATGGAATCAGAACTGAATTGGTGACACACAACAACATTTGCTCGCAGGGAGAAATTTCCCAGCATGCAAAACTGAACTTGACTTCCTCTATATCTGACTTTGTCCATTCTCTACTTTCTGAACTTGCTCTCTTATCCCTTGAGGGTATCTTCTTAGTTAGAAAAGAAAACAAGCAGGAGGCAACAAGGATGTTATTGCCTCATTAGAAACACAGTGGAATCCTTGCTACGAGGATTCTTTTATAAACATGCTTACCTTGGAGAAATAGAATCTAATGAATGGATGCTGACTATAATGGAGGAGATAATGTGAGGCTAGAACTCATCCATTAGCATTCAGAACACACCACATCTGCTTTGTTTTTGGAATCTCTGGTGGTGTAGTGTGTAGGAGTTGTTCTGCCACCCCAAAGGCACTCAGTTCGAATCCACCAGCTGCTCTGAAGGAGAAAGACAGGCAATCTCCTCCTGTTTGATTTATTGCCTCTGAAAACCTGCTGGAGAGTCAGCTTTGAGTTGGTTCTGATTCACCAGCACACAGTAACAATAGCTTTGCTTTTACACAAGATCATCCTTGACTCCCACAGGCAGCTATCATAGATCAAAGGTTTCAATGAAGTTTTCAAATTTCACTGGATATCAACAATGGCATACATGTGATTTCATGCAAATGTCTCTGCTTTTGAATTGTTAAAAACAAAACCAGATGCTTCCCTGCATACTGGACATCCTTCCTGGAAAATACCGAGGCTCAGATATTTCTGCTATCAACTGCCACCAGAAATTCTTAGCCTAGTGGTGACAATTCCACTGGTGACAGCAGTGATTAATTATGATGCAGCTCAAGTACTTATCTGAGTCTCAGATGACTCAAACCATAACCACAGAAGGCTTGGATTTTTCACTTCTGATCACTTGGCTGCCTCTTTGTTAAGGAGGATAAAATTACTTGAACATTGCAATTGTTATGTCCTCGGGCCATTTACTTTAATGAACTTGGTGGCTTCTAAACACAAGGCCATTTTTTATGGATATTCTAAACTTTAAAAAAAAATCAACCTGGAAATCAACTTTCTTTAAACAATCAGTTTCCACATGCAAACCAAACCTTACCCGTGCGAGGCAGTCACTCGACTGGAAGTCTGTCTTGCCGGCCTTAGAGAGGCGATGCTTGTCATGATTTGTGGGTAGAGGGGCCTCCGTCTTTGAAATTCTGTTTTCTGTCCCTCTGTCCATTTCTGACCTCTCTAGATGGGATCCAGCCACCTCCTTGAGAGGATCAGTGCCATTCTCTAACTCAGAGATGTGGCCATTTCCAAGTTCGGGGCCTGGGCCATTGTCCAGCTCAGAGCTTGGGTCATTGTCCACCTCACAGCCAGAGCTGTCCTTTGGGGCATCAGTGGCCTTGGGGGTGGAAGGCCTGGAAATGACCCCAAACTTCCTCGTTCTCTTGCCCTTTTTTGGAGTTTGGTCACCGAGATCCAAGGTAGGGCTCTCTCCTGGTTCAGAGCTGTTGCTGCTGTTGCCATTGTAAGGAGAATGGACTTTGTGCTTGAAGCGACGCAGCATGATCAGGTAGATGAATCCGCCATTCCAACACTGCTCAGCCAGGTAACTGCAACAGAAGGAGAGGCCTGAGTTAAACCTTAGTGCATCTTCACCGAGCACGGGAGGGCAGATGCCTTCAGCGGCTCACACGGGACCCAAGTGACGAGAGACGTGGAGACGCAGAGGCGCTCAGCTCCCTAAAGAGGCTTATAGTCAATTTATTCTTGTAAGAGATTTAATTGTTGATGCTACAAATAACCCCAACACCAAAGAAACCCATGAACTGAGAACTACTCATTAAAACACCCAAAGATCAGGAGAGAGAGAAGTAGTTTCCTAGTAGCAGGGCCAATAATGACATATTTTTTTTAATTAAATTTCTCCACTCTCTCAACAATTCCCTGCATTAGGATTATGTGGTTCTTGGTCTTAGGTGCCTTTGAGTCGAGTATGACTCTAACGACCCTGTGAACAACAGATCTGAATCGTGTCCTATCTGGTACCATCCTCCTCATCTCCAACACACGACAGCTCATTGCTGCAGTCATGGAGGTTAGACTCCAGCTAGTACAGAACACACTTGCCACTGCTGTAAGTCAACTCCCATTCATGACCACCCCACGAGGGTCATCAAATTCATTAAGGGCAATGGTCCAACTGGAACTGGATTTTCAATGACTGAGGGTTGGGCTTAGGTTTGTTTGTTTTTTTTTCATTTGAGTGAAAGTTTACAAATCATATTGGATTTCATTCAATCATTCATCCACATTTTGTTTCATAATGTTAATTCAATTGGTTAGGATCATTAACTGTAAACTTGCATTTGCATATTACCATTCCCTTCACCTAACTTTCCTGTTTATTAACTTTTGCTCCCCCCTCCCTGAGTTTTTAGATGCATAACACCAAGCCTTGATTCTGAGGCATCTCTGAGTGGCCTTGAACCACCAACCTTTCGGTTAGTACTTGAGCACGTTAACCATTAAACCCACCCAGTATGAGCTATATTCAAACAGTTCTGATGTAATACTACTGCAAGTCCCCAAAATGGGTGGCACAGAAAGGGAGAGCTGCGAAGTTCTGTTCTTCATAATTGCAGAGTTACAGGGAGCTCTGCCTCATAAAAATGAAAACAGGATAATGACTGGAGTGTGGGGGTGAAAGCTGGGGTGGGGTGGTGGTAAGATGCAACTATCAGACATGCTGAGAATCATCTGCTGCATTGAATGCATAGCAAGTCTGATTCTTGATCTTGACCTTGAATGGCTGTTAATAGCATCCACAGGGTGTTAGTTCCAATGTGGACATAAAAGAGGGGTACTGGTGATGTGGAAAACACAGAGACATGGGGTGACCGGGACAAAGAGACCATTCGCCCTCGGGACTCACTGGAGGAATGAGAGGTGCCCGGGCTGAAGAAACTGAGAGTGAAGGGAGTCAGGTGTTCGGACCTTTGAAGGCTGCCAAATATTTAGAAGCAGGAAATAATATAAACGAGATATGCATGTGAAGGCCGACATACAAGAACTACTTCTGATCTTAAAAAATAACAAAAGAACGGAAGATCAAATGGAGCGTGTAACGAGCGGTATTCAGAAGTAGGTCAGAAAAGCTGTCGCAAAGAAAACACTTGCTCACAGTCAGGAAGCCGGGCTGTGCCCCCCAAGATAAGAAGGCACAGGTCCCCGATGAGCATGGAGACGTTCCTTCCTTGCTGGACCCAAGCCACATTCTACACATCACTGCTTCCCAAGCCTACAGTGTCAACAACCAAATCCTATGCAGACCCACTTCCTTCCTGCCTTTAAATTCTCACAAAAAAGAAGGCCAAGGGGTATGCTGCCTGCACTTGCAAGTGAGCCATGGGGAGCCTTTCCAAGTGTACGGTGTGAGATCACCTCTGGAGGGACAGGGACAGCAGGTAAATGAACATTAAGATCCCCTTCTCCAGGAAGAGCTTACTGTGCCTGGTCACCAGGGAAGTGACTAGAAAACCAGAGAGTGGGGGTAGTTGGTGTGTGGAAAGGAGACCCGTCTTCAAAGTCCTTTCTTAGCTGGCCCACCCACTGCCACTGAGCGATTTCCAACGCACTGCCACTGAGCGATTTCCAACCCACAGTGAGTGATTCTTGACTCATAGCCACTCTATTCATTTCTGAGGCCCAACATCTTTACTGGAGCTTACCTTTCTCCCATGGAGTGGCTAGTGGAATCGAACCACCAAACGTTTAGCTAGCAGTCCAGTATGTTATGTGCAAAGCTAGTAAGACTCTTACTTCTTAGCCTCCAAATGCATCCCCATGTGTCTAATGCCACCAGGTACAGGGATCAAAAAAGGATCAGGCAGACATGTGGGAGGCATATTCAGTCACTATCTTCCCCTTTCATTTTTATTTAGAGAATCCCAAATGTTGTCTGTAATGAACTTAGTTAAGCCACACTAGTGCTAAAAGTTGAACCAGGATTAGTCTAAGCTCACTTTATTTCACTCACCATCCTGAGTCCTTCCCCCACACCCCCACCACTGAGTCTTAATGACTAATGGCTGATCCTCTATTTGGGTTTCCAAGCTTGTAAACTGCATGGAAGGAGACTACCCATCCTTCTCCTATAAAACCACTGGTGGATCCATATCTCTGGGTTAGCATTGCAACCTCTTATAGACCATGTGGCCAGAGCTCCTTAGTCTCAGGCAGCGTTGTTAGGCGCCATCTGGTTAACTACGACTCATAGCGATGCTACAAACAACACATGTGAACCTTGCTCTATTCTTCTCCCTCCTCACAATCTCCATCATGCTCAAACCCACTGTTCCAGTCGTTCCATCTCAGTGAGGGTTCACCTCTGTTTCTTCATCCCTCCATAAGTTCCAGCATCATCTCGTTTTTCCAAGAATAAACATCAACATAAAGAGAGATCAGTTGGTCTGCTGGACAGAAAGTGATGTTACTAAGCCAAAGGTGGCTGACTTTTAATCCATGGCCCTCAGGCCCATTTTTCATTGTTTTTGTTCAAACATTCTTTTAGGTCATAGAGCCCTGGTGTGTCCACTTGCCATATAGAGATGACCTGTGGTTGTTGTGAAGTTGAACACTGTGACACTGATGTGTCAAATGCATTAATGGTGACCCATGGTGGACAGTGTTTGGTGATGCTCCCTGGTTGAAACAAGTTTGGAAGGAGGAGTGGCATCCACTTTCGTAATAGCTTGCCTCTGAAAAACCTATGAACCTGGAGAAAGGATGAAAGTCACATAAGTGTTGAGGACTTTTATTCATAGGGTCGCTATGAGTCACCTATGACTTGACAGCACTTAACAACAACAACAACAACAACAAGCTAGATATACTGGGAGGAACAAACTAAAAAGAAAACAAACTCTGGAAGCTCTGCTGAAACTTTTCCACTACAGGTGACCCGGCTGGTATTTGAAATCATGGTGACATAGCTTCCAATAGCACAGTAATATGTAAGTGACTGCAGTGTAACAAACTGATAGAAGGTTGACAGGTCTTGACAGAAGTCCCATTCTAAGATCGGTTAGAGAGGAAGGCTTGGTGATCTATTTCTGAAAATGAGCCAGTGAACGCCCTATGGATCACAGCAGAAGTTAGTCATTGAGATGAGGTGCAGTTCTGGGCAATGTTTCTTCTGTTGCACATGGGTCTCCTGTACCAATGACCAGGCGAATGCATTAACAGAATGATTCTGAACTTTGGTAATGCACTACAGTGAACAAAAGGTCTTAAAACATCAACTACACCCAACAGAAATGCCCTTTGGTCTTCGGCTAGAAATCCTGCATGTGAACAGACACACAAAAACACAGGCAGTTCTGTGAAATGCAGAGGGTTGAAGGGTGAAGGCCAGTGCACTGGACCTGGGAGCTGAGGATTAAACTTGGCTGTTGATAATAAATTTGCTGTAAAGTTTTTCTATGGCGTATAGACTTCATTTCTTTGAATTGTAGTGTTTTGAAATATTTTTTTCCCTATTCTGGAAAAATTCTTATAAAGATATGAAATCCTAAAGGTGTAGCCAGATTGTATGGGTTTATTTGAGCAAACACTGCTATTTAATATGATACATATGCTATGCTCAGATATTATGAAAAATAGTGTGGGTAGTGAAAATGAGTTGCTGATTGGCCACCCAAGTCTTGATTGTTTAATCATTGACTCAGTTGTGTAAAACAGCAATTATACTGACCAAGTTTTGAGTTCCTTCTTTGAAAGGTGCTTTATACATACCATTTTCCAAGAATTTTTATTACAAGAGAAGAAAATGAGGCTCAGATATATCATTTAACTTGCCCAAGTCCACATAGCTGATAATGGGAAAACCCAAGTGTATTTTATTCCAAATTTCAGACTATATTTGCTGGCTAATTCTGCTTATTTATATCTACAAGAATAAAAATTTGACCTTGAGTCTATCTCATCTGAATTAAAAAACCATTTCAAGAACAGATTGGAGGCCTTGGACACTAATGAATGAAGACCAGATGAGCTGTGGGAGGATATCATCCATGATGAATGCAAAAGGTCATTACAAAGAAGAGGACAAAAACACTGAGATGGATGTCAGAAGAGACTGAATATTGCACTAGAGCATCAAGAAGCCAATGCAAGGGGTGGGGGGAACAATCAGGAAGTCAAGGAGCTGAACAGAAGATTTCAAAGGGCAACTTGGCAGGACAAAGCAAAGTATTATAACAAATGTACAAAGATCTGGAGTCAGAGAATCAAAAGGGATGAGCTAGTTTAGCATTTCTTAAGCTGAAGGAACTGAAGAACAAATTCAAGCTTCTAGTTGCAATATTTAAGAATGTTATGGACAGAATTTTAAATGATCCAGAATGCATCAAAAGAAAACAGGAGTACACAGAGTAACTGTACCAAGAAGCATTGGCTGATGCAGGAAAACAATGAATGACCAAGAGGCAATGGTGATAAAGGAGGAAGTTCAAGCTGTTTTGAGGGAACTGGGAGAAAATAAAAAAGGCCCCTGGAATTGATGGAATACCAGTTAACATATTTAAAAAGATGCTGCCCTGGATGGGCTCACCAGGCTATGCTAGGAAATCTGGAGGACAGCTACCTGGCCAACTGACTGGAAGAGATTCAAAAAAAAGGTAATCCAATTGGCTGACACAGAAGAATTTCATGAATGACATATGAGCAAGAGCCTATGGTGATGAAGGAGGAAGTTCAAATTGCTCTGAAGGAATTGGCAAAAAACAAGGCTCCAGGAGTTGACGGCATACCAATTGACATATTCCAACAGACAGAAACTGCCCTGGATGTGCTGCCTAAGTTGTGCCAAGAAATCTGGAGAACAGCCAGCTGGCCCACTGACTGGAAAAGACTGATATTTGTTCCCATTTCAAAGAAAGGTCATCCAACAGAGTGCGGAAATTATTGAACAATATAATTAATATCACATGCAAGCAAGATTCTGCTTAAAAATATCCAAAACCATTTGGAACAATATGTCAACAGAGAACTGGAGATGTACAGGCTGGATTTAGAAGAGGTCATGGTACTAGGGATATTATAGCTAATGTTAGATGGATCTTGGCAGAAAGCAAAGAATACCAGAAGAATGTCTTTCTGTGCTTCACTGACTATGCAAAGGCTTTTGACTGTGTGGATCACAACAAGCTGTGGCTGACTCTGAGAAGAATGGGAATCCCAGAACATTTGATTGTGCTAATGCAAAACCTATACTTGGACCAAGAGGCAGTCGTCAGAACAGAGCAAGGAGACACTACATGGTTCAAAATCAAGAAGGGGGTCCATCAGGGATGTATTCTGTCTCCATACCTTTTCAATCTGTATGCAGAACAGATCATCTGAGATGCTGGGCTGTACGAAGAGGAATGTGGCATCAGGATTGGTGGAAGAGTCATCAACAACCTGCGTTATGCGGATGACACAACCCTGCTTGCTGAAACTGAGGAGGAGCTGAAGCGCTTGCTGCAGAGGGTCAAGGACTGCAGCCTCCTATATGGATTGAAGCTCAACATCAAGAAAACAAAGATTCTCACCACTGGGCCAATTGGCAGCATCAGTATGGATGGTGAAGAGATTGAGATAGTTAACAGTTTTAGTTTGCTTGGCTCCACAATCAACACTCTTGGTAACAGCAGCCAGAAAATCAAGAGACGAATTGTATTGGGAAAGTCAGCTGTGAGGGACCTCTCAAGAGTACTGAAGAACAACGACATCAGGCTGGAGACTAAGGTGCGCCTGATCTGAGCTATAATCTTTGTAATTACGTGCTATGCATCGGAGAGTTGGATAGTGAATAGTGTTGATAGAAAGAGAATTGATGCCTTTGAGCTGTGGTGCTGGAGAAGAGTGTTGAATATACCATGGACTGCTAGGAGAACGAACAGGTTTGTCCTGGAGAAGGTGAAACCGTAATGCTCCTTGGAGTCAAGGATTCTGAAGCTTCGTCTGACATACTTTGGGCACGTTGCAAGGAGGGACTTGTCCTTGCAGAAGGACATCAAGTTTGGCAGAGTGGAGGGACGGCGAAGGAGAGAAAGACCTGCGATGCAATGGATCGACTTTATGACTGAGGTGGTGGGAATAAGTGCGTTTGAGATGGCTAGGTTGGCACAGGATAGAACAGCCTTTAGAGCTCTTGTACATAGGGCCGCTATGAGTCGCATATGACTCGATGGCACATAACAACAACAACAACAACAACAACAACAATAACAACAACAGAGTGTGGAAATTATCTAATAATATCACTGGTATCACACCTAAGCAAAATCCTACTGAAGGTTATACAAAAATGATTGAAAGCATTGACAGAGAATTACCAGAAATATAAGTTGGGTTTATAATAGCCCATATCAGATGGCTCTTGGTTGAAAACAAAGAGTACCAGAAGAATGTCTATCTGTGTTTCACTGACAATGCAAAGGCATTTGACTGCATAGATCACAATAAATTGTGACTAACTTTGAGAGGAATGGGAATTCCAGAACACTTGATTGTGCTTATGTGAAACCTATATTTGGATTAGGAAGCAGTCATCAGAATAGAGAAAGGAAACACTGCATGGTTCAAAAGCCAGAAAGGAATGTGTCAGGGATGCATCTTGTATCCATACCATTTCAATCTCTATGTGGAACAGATAATTTGGGAAGCTGGACTTCAGGAGGAAGAATGTGGCATCAGAATTGGAAGAAGATGCATCAACAACCTGGGTTATGCAGATAACACAACCTTGCTTGCCAAGGCTGAGGAAGAACTGAAGCATTTGCTTCAGGAGGTTAAGGACTGTAGCCTTCCATGTGAACTGAAGCTCAACATCATGAAAACAAAGAATTAAAACTGCCAGTGGGCAAAGAGGCAGCATCATGACAGATGGAGAAGAGATTGAGTTTGTTAACAATTTCAACTTGCTTGGCAATCAACACCCTTGGCACTTGCAGTCAAGAAATCAAAAGGTGAATTGGATTAGGAAAGTCTGCTGTCAGGAACCTCTCCAGAGTTGAAGAGCAAGGATGTCAGTCTGGAGCCTAAGGTGCAACTAATCTTTGCAATTGTTGTTGTTGTTATGTGCTATGAGAGCTATGAATCTTTGCAATACTTGGTATAAATCAGAGAGCTAGACAATGGCTACGGATGACAGAAGAATTGAAGCCTTTGAGTTGTGGTGCTGAACAAGAGTATTGAGCATACCATGGATGGCCAAGAAAACAAACAGAAAAACAGGTCTGTCCTGGAGAGGGTAAAACCAGTTTGCTCCTTGGAGGCAAGGATTTTGAAGCTCCATATCACATAGCTTGGGTATAATGCCTGGAGGAACTGGTTCTTGGAGAAGGATATTATGCTTGGAAGGGTTGAGGGAAGGCACAGGAGGGAAGACCCTCGATGAGCTGGATTGACACAGTGACAGGGGTAATGGGAACATGTGTGTCAGAGACAGTGAGACTGGCTCAGGATAGAGCTGGGTTCTGAGCTATTGTGAGTAGGGTCACTATGAGTTGCAGGTGACTTGATGGCAGTTAACAACAACAACAACACATTCTCATTTCGGTTCTTTAGTTTTTCTCATTGGTAAAGAGAGAGTATCAGAATCTTCACCAAATTGCTTTTAAGCCCTTATTAATTTTGAAGGAGAGTTTGATAGAAAAGTTGTATGGTGAAGAGCAAGATATTCCAACCACACTGATCAGTACTAAAGCCAAACAGCAATCTGGAGAAATACAAAAATTCTTGGTATGCTTATGACACTATTCTACGTCTACAGGCAAACAGCCATCAGTCTGACAACGGTTTAGCCTGGGGAAGGCAAGGAATTGAAATTGTATGGGGAATCCTCCCTTCCCCATGTCCCCTGTTGTGTATGGTCGAATTAGATCCGTCTGGCACAGGAGGAGATTTCCCCTCCTTCTCCAGCAGAGAATCTGGTGGATTCGAATCACGCACTTTCGGGACTGCAGTGCAGCTTCTTGCCCGTAGGCCACCAGAGCTCCCTGGAATCTTCCCTTTTATAAAAGAACTCTGAATAACTTGTAGATTAGTGAGTACCTTGCCATGGGTAAGGAAACTGGCCAACTCTGAGGAGATTGCGAATACTTTTTCCACCTTGAAGGGGCCAGTAACTGAGGCAACGTGTACCTCCTTTGTCAGGGAGCAAAGAACAAAGTAACAAGAGCTTATCTTGAGTTCAGCACCATCTCCCATCCTCTCCTGACTTCCTGGCACCTTCAGGGAATGTATCAGAAGCTATTTTATTTCTTCCTGGACACTGCATTTTTAAGGTCTCCTTGAAGAGAGCTTAATAAATGAATTTTGGATATCACAACTAGCTAGTAAGAGATACTTTTAGGCAGGGGATAATTTTGAAAGAATTTTTCAAATCTCCTTAGACATATTACTCTTCGCATTTCCTACTCACTTGATTTAAATGACTTACCTAACTTTTTCAGCACTGTCTTGGCCAATGAACACGCAAACCCCTTAAACCTGCTGGTATTGAGCTGATTCTGATGCATGGGAGCCCTGAATTTAGCTTCCTTGGTCCTACGTATTAACAGAAGACGACTGCCTCATCCCTTCCTCCTGAAGTGGTGGTGGGTTCTAACAGCCCACTTTCAGGTAGCAGCTCACCCGTACCTGTCGGTTAGGAAATGAAACCTTCTGTTTTTCTAAGCCATGTGACTCTATGCTGTGTCTTCTTCCTCCAGTGCCAGCTTTGAAGTTTAATATAAGAATCTTACTAAACAGAAAGGGGGATTTAGAAGTGGGCATCAGCTAGGATATTAGGCAGGGTACACGCATTGAAATGACTTTTTCTGTTCTGTAAGATGCTTACCCAGCATTTGAATCTTTACATTAAACTTCAAAGCTGGCACTGGAAGGGGGAAAAAAAAATAAATGGGATACAATCACCTGACTTAGAGAAAGAGAAGGGTTCATCTCTCTAACCAGTAAGTATGATTAGCCTTTCAGGCGCTTCTCCATTATGACTTCTAAAAATTTCTCCCAAATATTTGAAACTTTCTGCATATATTTAATCAAATTGTTTTATCAATCTGATAAAAACGCAACTGCTTTGGATGATCCCAGGAAGATCTTAGATAACGAGGAAAGACCAGCACATCCAGCAGCCTGGGCTGGAACTTTCCGGGGAATCTGTCACAAGTCCTTTGCTTCCCTCGGCCTTTTTTCCCTTCCCTTGCCACCTGCTACCCATGCCCCCTCGTCATTCGGAGGGGTAATGAACTACAAATTTAGAAACAAAGATGAAAGAAATTACCCATATCCACCAAAATAGTATCAGTGTGAAATATTTTTTTTTTAAATTTTCACCACCTTGGTCCTAATTTAGATATAAAGAGAGCTATGTATGTTGTTGTTGTTGTTATTGTTATAGGCCGTAGAGTCACAACAGCCCTAAACTCTGCTCTGTCCTGTGCCAATCGCACCGTCTCCGACACACCCAACCCGATTGCCCAGTCACTGAATCAATCCACCTCATAGAGGGCCTTCCCCTCCTGTGCTGTCCCTCCACCCTCCCAAGCATGATGTCCCTTTTACAACATGTAAGGACTGGTCCCTCCTTATGACATGTCCAAAGTATGTCAGACGAAGCCTCAGAATCCTTGCCTCCAAGGAGCAGCCTGGTTTAACCTTTTCTAGGATGAACCTGTTTGTTTTCTTTAACCCTCAATACTCTTCTCCAGCACCACAGCTCAAAGGCATCAATTCTCCTTCTATCCTCCCTAGTCATTGTCCAACTCTCTGATGCGTAACAAGTGATTGCAAAGACCATGGCCTGTATCAGACACACTTAGTCTCCAGAGAGACACCATTGCTCTTCAGTACTTTGGAGAGATAATGAATTCCCTTTTTTTAAACTAATATACTGAATCAAACATAATGTACATGATTATATAATATACAATGCACATGAATGAAATACAATGTGCATGAATGATTGGATGCAAACCAAATTTTTTTTAAAAAAATAATAATTTCTTTGGCCTTTTCTGAACAACTATGTCTTCTTCCTCCTTTCCCCCTGAAATGCTTTATACACAAGATCCTTTTGAGCAGCAGCTCTGTCCCTGGTGGTCTGGCTCGACTCTGCAGCCTGGGCACCGCAGGGCTAAGAGGCTTCCCAACGGGCTGACAAGAGAGGCTGGCTGCTCAGACAAGCTGGAGGCATAAAGGCTGTAAGAGTGTGAAGAATGAGGAAGATAGGAAAGCAGATGCTAAAACAGGGCTGAGAGAGGGAGGTGATAGCCGAGACAGGCATTATTTATCCATGGCCTGATTCTATCAAAGGAGGACAGCTGAATGTTTTTGACATTCTTGCCTGTTCCATAAGATCCCTTTGGAAGAAGCAACCTCCAGGTGTCTCTGAGAATCTCCTTAGGCACACAACTAGAGATTACGAATGCCTGGCACGCAGTGTGAACCTGCAGAAGAGTGCTGTCAAGCTGAACCATGGGCACATGTGTTCATAACTCAACACTTCTTGAATCTCCACCACTGGGCAATGGCCTGTACAACCTAAACTAACTGCCTTCCAGTAAATTCTGCCCCCTGGCCCCCTCTTTCAAGTTAAAGTAGAAGAGGTCTCCAAGGAGATTTGAGTGACTGAGTTTTTGGAAAGCCAATCGCCAGGCCTTTCTTCCAGGGTATCTGTGTGTGCACCTGATTCTCCACAGTTCAGGTGAGGTGTTCAGCACTTAACTCTTGGTGTCACCTATGAACCCCAAGGCCTGCATTTCATCATATAACTCAGTCGTGGTTGTTAGGTACTGTTGCATCGGAACCAACTCCCAGCTGACTCTCTACTGGATTTTCAGAGGCAATAAATTGCACAGGAGGAGACTGCTATTTTTCTTCTGCAGGTCAGCTGGTGGATTTGAACCACGTGCCTTTGGGCTGGCAGCACAACTGTTTACATGTAAGCCAGTAGAGCACCCTCCATAACTCAGAGAATCCGTAAAAGAGTCCTGCAACTCGAGCCTTTCATCAAGCAGGCCTGCCTACTTCATCTGAACATGTCAGCTCCCTGATACAGACATCAGTAGAATAAACAGCGACGGCAAGAGGATGTTTATAGAGGAGTTATTATGACAGGCTCTGAGTTTTATAGACCAGAACTAGCTGCTAATAGCCATCCTGTATAACACACAGGACAGATGGAGATCAATTGTTCTTGCCTAAGAAGCCATGGGAGGCTAAAAGGCTGTTTGTGGTCTCTGGAAAATTTGCTAAGCCTAATTAATCCAGAGGGCTGCCTGAAGTCGTAAATCTTTAGGTTCCCAGAGAATAACAGCCGGAGAGGAAGTGATAAATACATACAGATTAGTTTCCCAGCGAAAGGTTTTGCTGGGAAACAGAGAGAGGCAAGTTAGGACAGCTCCATAAGGAAGAATGGGCAGGTAGGTGAATGGTATTTCCTGGAGTCATTTAGTAACCCAGATTCCCAAGGGCAATATCTCTTAGTTCTAGCCTTCCAGATACATGACATTTTGGACATCCTTCTTACAGATTTCTAATACTTCCCTAGGAAGAACCAAACTCTCTTTGAGGGCTCTGAGGGTTGAGTTTTGCTGAATACTGCCACTGATATCCTTGGTACAATCAGAAGCATTTGAGTACACTTTTCTACTGCTTTGCATGTATGTGAAAGTTGGAAAATTAACAAGGATGACAAAAGAACAATCAATGACTTTCAGTTGTGGTGCTGGAGAAGAGTACTGAATATCCCACGGGCTGCCAAAAGGACAAACAAGCCTCTGTTGGAAGAAGTGCACACCAAGTGCTTCTTACAGACAAGGATGGTAAAACATCATTTCACCTAGGTTGGGCATGTTCTCAGAAGGGGCCAGTCCTTGGAAAAAGATCATGCTGGGAATAGTAAAGGACCCTCCGCAAGATGGATATTGACACAGTCACTGTACCAACAGGCTCAAGCATATCAGAGATTGTTAGGCTGGTGCATGACAAGGCAAGGCTCAGATCTGCTGTTCAGAGGGTCACTATGAGTCGTAGCTAACTTGATGGCATGTAACAATAAGAACACCCTTGGTGCACTCTTGCTTTTTCTTAAATCAAGCTATCCCCCCCCCCTCCAGTATACTGAGAGAAATGCTTAACCTTGAATAGAAGGAAGATGGGCTTCAGGCACCAATTGTTGTTGTTGTTGTTATGTGCCGTCGAGTTGCTTGCAACTCATAGCGACCCTATGTACAACAGCCCTAAACTCTGCTCTGTCCTGTGCCAATTGCACTGTCTCTGACACTCCCATCTCGATTATCCCAGTCACTGAATCAATCCACTTCATAGAGGGCCTTCCTCTCCTGCTCTGTCCCTCCACCCTCCCAAGCATGATGTCCTTCTCCAAGGACCGGTCTCTCCTCACAACATGTCCAAAGTATGTTAGACGGAGCCTCAGAATCCTTGCCTCCAAGGAGCCACCTGGTTTAGCCCTTTCCAGGACAAATCTGTTTGTTTTCCTAGCAGTCCATGGTATTCTAAATACTATTCTCCAGCACCACAGCTCAAAGGCATGAATTCTGCTTCTATCCTCCTTGGTCATTGTCCAACTCTCTGATGCATAGCAAGTAATTGTGAAGACCATGGCCTGTATCAAACATACCTTAGTCTCCAGAGAGACACCATTGCTCTTCTCAGGTAACACTGAAGACGCATGGCATTCGTTCCAGGCCCTCGGGACAAGAAACACCTATCTACACACCACACCAGTTCTACAGGATGCATCGCCTTTGCTCGGGAAACATTATGACTAAACTTCAGAGACATTGGTCCCAACATAAGGAACTACCAGCAGCTGACGTGTTTTGAATCACAGAAGCCAAGGAAGCTTCATATATAAGCTATTAGCTCAAGGGCTGGTCAATGGGAGACAGATGTGAAGGGAGTGGGTAGAAGTGGATGGGTATCCTGGTGGATGGTGGAGCAGGGAAATGAGCGGGTAAAGACACGTGTGCCAAAGGCAGGGACAACACTGACACTAATGGTTAACTCTACAATAAGGGATATACCTTTAACTTGCTGGTCTGTCTGATACTTCTCTAAATCTGAACATTCAGATTAAGACAGACTAGGAAGAAGGATTGGCCATCCACTTCTGAAATCGCAGGCCTCTGAAAACCCTATGTACAATAGAACACATGTAGATAACAGAAAGGGCAACTGAGGTTGAGCTTTCAAGTATGGAAATACAAAGGTAGAGGAACAGTTGTAAGCAGACACTAGTGATTGAGACATTGAATGTGAGGACCATGAATGTAGGAAAATTAGAAATTGTTAAGGAAGAAATGGAACGCATAAATATTGACATACTAGGCATTGGTGAGATGAGATGGACTGGCATGGGGCATTTTGAGTCAGATGATCATATGATATATTACTCTGGAGATGAAAAGGGAGGAAAAATGGAGTTGCTTTCATAGTTAAAAAAGTCATTGCTAGATCCATCTTGAAGTACAATATTGTGAGTGACAGGATAATATCCACACACATACAAGGAAGTCCAGTGAATACCACTATCATTCAGATAAATGCACCAACAACCAGAGCCAAGGAAGAGGATATAGAAGATTTTTACCAACTTTTACAATCGGAGATCGATCGAAGATGCAATCAAGATGCATTGATAATAATGGGTGACTGGAATGCAAAAAAAGAGGCACCAATTAGTCATTAAAAATAGAATAATGTCTGGTCTTAGTA
This sequence comes from Elephantulus edwardii, assembly GCF_000299155.1. Classification (NCBI taxonomy): domain Eukaryota; kingdom Metazoa; phylum Chordata; class Mammalia; order Macroscelidea; family Macroscelididae; genus Elephantulus; species Elephantulus edwardii. Next base: position 2,166,599 of record NW_006399941.1, on the reverse strand, counting down.
GTAGACATGATTGTTGTTATTATTAAGTGCAGTCTCTTTGAGTACAACTCATAGCAACTGACTATGCACAATAGACCTCACTCATGTGTTGTCCTGTACTATCCTCATCATCTCTGATACACTTGAGCCCACTGCTGAAGCTGCTGCATCAATCCACCTCACTGGAGGGCCTTCCTCTTTTTTGGTAACTCTCCACTTTTCCATGCATGATTTGAAAGAATAGCCTCTCCTAGCAACATGTCCAAAGTATAAGAGACAAAGCTTCACCATTCTTGCCTCCAAGGAGCACTCTGGCTGCACTTTTTCAAAAGACATATCTGTTTGGGTTTTTTTGTCAGTCCAGGGGATATTCAGCATTCTTCTCCAACATCACAGTTCAAAAGGCATCACTTTTTCCTGTGTCAGCCTTATTCACTGTCCAGCTCTCAGATGCAGAGCAAGTCACTGGAAAGACGATGGCCTGAATCAGATGCGCCTTAGTCTTCAAACTGACATCATCGCTCTTTACTATTTTGGAGAGGTCAACTCCTTGAGTTGTGATATAAGAGATGCCGTGGGCAAAATCTTGAGTGATCCTGGAAGCATCAAAAGAAGATGGAAAGAATACACAGAATACCCTTATATGGAAGTACTATATGAACACTGTAATATGGGAGGAAGAAGTTCAAGCTGTGTGGAAGACATTGGCAATAAAGAAAGCCCCAGGAATAGACGGGATACTGATTGACATGCTTCAGCTGACAGATGCAACCCTGGACATTAAGGTATAAAAGGAGAGGGGAAGAGAAATCAGAAACTAGATAAAAGGTACATACTGAAATGGGTGTTCACTAGTGTATGCCAGGAAATTTGGAGGACAGCTACCTGGTCAACTGAGGGCAAGAGATCCATATTTGTTCCCATTCCTAAGAAGGGTGATCCAATACGACATCACATGCAAACAAAATAGCACTGAAGATCATCCAAAAATGGCTGGAACAGTACATTGATAGGGAACTGCCAGAAGTTCAAGGGCAGGAAGAGACCTTGGCACCAGGGTTATCATTGTTGATGTCAGATGGATCCTGGCTGAAAGCAGAGAATATCAGAAGAACGTTTATCTATTTTTTATTGTCTATGCAAAGGCATTTGACTGTGTGAATCACAACAAACTATGACGAAATTGCGAATAATGTGAATTCCAGCCATTACAAAATTTATACGTAGATCAAGAAGCTGTTGTGGGAATGGAGGAAGGCTACATGGTATGGTTTAAAATCAGGAAAGGTTTGGGTCAAGGATGTACCATTTCTCCGTACCTATTAAATATGCCTGTTGACCAAATAATTAATGAAACTGGAATCTACGAAAGATCAGCAGAAGACTCCTCAACAACCTGCATTATGCAGATGTCACAAAGATTGCTTGCTGAAAGTGAGGAGGACCTGGAATGCTTACTACAGAGGATCAAAAACTATAACCTTCAGTATGGATTCTATCTCAACATCAAGAAAACCAACCACTGGGCCGCTAGGCAACACCATGATAGATGAAGAAAGGATCAAAACTGTCAGTGATCTCATCTTGCTTGTTTCTACAATCAACAACCTTGGTCCCAGCAGCCAGGAGATTAGAAGACATTGCTATGGGCAAGCAGAGGACATCAGAGAATTTAGCAGATACAGGAAGTAAATTCTTCTGCTGCATATTTAAGTGTAAATGACCGGAATAACAAAGAACCCTCAAATCTTCATAACGTGGAGGAACCTGGAGGACATTATGCTGAGTAAGAAAAAACAATCACAAACGGACAGCTATTGCATAAGTCCAATACGACAGAAAGTTAAGAGAAGGTTAGTTGTTATGTGCTGTCGAGTCAGAACCAACCCATAGCTGACCCTCCAGGGTTTTCAGAGGCAGTAAATCACATGGGAGGAGACTGCCCATCCTTCTCCTGCAGAGCACCTGGTGAACTTGAACCACATGCCTCTGGGAACTTTTTTTTTTTATGGTTATGAAGGGTAAGAGGAGAAGGGGAGGGAAATCACTAACTAGATTAGGGATACATACTGAGTTGAGTGAAGGGATGACAATATCAAATTACTATACAAAAGGAAGACATGAAGAGGTCCAGATGAGTTACAGATTACAGAGACTTACACAAGGAAAAATGGGGTTGCCTTTATAGTAAAAAAAGTAATTTCTAGATCCATCTTGAAGTACAACACCGTGAGTGACAGGATTATATCCATATGCTTACAAGGAAGCCCAGTGAATACCACTATCATTCAGATATATGCACCAACAACCAGAGCCAAAGAAGAAGATATAGATGATTTCTACCAA
>NW_006399941.1:2088202-2161909 GCF_000299155.1 Elephantulus edwardii | reverse complement strand
AACAACAACAACAACAACAGAAGGGAGAGGGTGGGAGTCTGAAGGGAAACATGAATCAGAGAGCTAGTCAGAGGTGTAAAGATACAGTGTGGAGATAGTAACTAATGTCATAAAACAAAGTATGTACAAATGGTTGAATGGCATATCAATCTACTCTGTGAACATTCACTCAAATGACAATGGAGTTGTTGTTCTGTGCCATCGAGTCAGAATTGACCCATAGCTGACCCTCCAGCAGGTATTCAGAGGCAGGAAATTGTATGAAAGGAGATTGCCCAACCTGAGAAGATTGCCAAATGACAATAAAAAATTAAAAAAGAAAACCGAAATTGACTCCCACTCTCCCCAGAAGTTAAATACTATTATCTACACAATCACGCATTATCAGTATTAACAGACATTACTATATAAGTGGATATGTAGGCAGATAGGCAAGATCAACAGGTAAGCACAGGCAAATGAGACTACATTTATGACCACACGGGCTTGGCAAACAATATTTCTACATGTGTATCAGTATGTACCATACATAGATACAGGCATATATTAGAGCAAACTGGGGCTAACTAAGAAAATGCCTCACCATAACCAAACACTCTCATGAATTGTTAGGCCTGGAAATTTAGAATAATTTAGTCTCAGAGGACCTCAAGGCTTAGTATAATCTATACAGCCAGTATTCCATATTCCACTCCAGTGAGTAAAAATTGGGTCTTACAGGCTTTCAAAATGGATGTCCAAGGTACAAATATTGGTCTCTCTACATCCGAAAAAAAAAAACAACAAAGAAAATAAAACACTCTTAGTTCAAAGAAGCAGACCATGTGAATGTCCATCTCCATGACTCTGAGACCCGAAGAAACTACATGATGTCTGGCTATCACTGCTAGAAGGGATCATAATAGAATGTCCCTAACAGAGTGAGGAGGAAAATGAGAATGTAACGAAACTTGGAATTACTTTTTAAAAACCCCCCACAAAAACAAACGGGAGTATGCTGACTGATGGAATTCCCCAAGATTAAAGTCCTTAGTCAACCTTCAAACCTGGACATGAAATCACACCTGTGATTCAACTTACATCTCAGCACAGACAAGCTTACACCGCGATCAACACCACCAGAGACGAACACAGTCATTAGAACACTCAACCACACAAGATCAAAAAGGCTGTATTTTCCCAGAGGTAAAGCTCAGAAGAAAGGAAGGAATAAGAAAGAAAGAGAAAGGGAACTAATAAACATAGGGAGAAAGTAGGCAGAGTGCTGGTAAAGTGTGGGGATTGCAGTCAACACCACAAACAGTGTGTGGATTGTTGAATGGAAAACGAATTTTCTCAATACATTTTGACACAAATAACAATAAAAAGTTAATGAAAAAAGCATAAATGGTCTAGCAACTCTTTTCCCTTTGGATTTAAGCCTGGAGTCTAGGAAATATTGGTAAATAAGTATTAGAAATGCACACATTTAACTATTTCAATCATAAGATTTGAATTGGGGAACATTGAGCTTAATCTGGAGGATTTGGGTAGATTTTTTTATTCCAATAATTGTCCCTGTGATCTATAACACAATAGGAGACATTCAAACGCAATCCAAGTTATCGGTTACCAAACTTGTCAGCTTCACACAGACAGCAGTGAAATGAGTATCCTATGCACTCAGACAACACAGCAGAGATTCAAGTCACTCTAAGGGAACTGGGGTTGAAGGAACCAGTACAAAAAATGCTGACACTGTGGCTAGTGTCCTTATTGTGTATAAGAAAGTAACTCATTCAGTGCTGACCTGGGAATCTCATATCATCTGCCAGCATCCTGAAACATTGACAGGTTGGCTTGTCAGCTTGCTGGTGGAGTATTATCACTTGCTGGTAAAGTTTCTGACATACAGCAGGGCAACAACATTTAAAACTGGTCTTTCCAGCATTTGCCTCATAAAAATAGTTTGATGATATTTTCTTGTCAGTATCAGATCAATATTTGTTCCCATTCCAAAGAAGAGTGACTCGATAGAGTGTGGAAATTATTGAACAATATCATTAATATCACATGCAAGCAAGATTCTGCTGAAAATTATCAAAAAATGACGGGAGCAACTCGTCAACAGAGGCTGTGGTACTAGGGATATTACAGCTAATGTTAAATGGATCTTGGCTGAAAGCAGAGAGTACCAGAGGAATGTCTATCTATGTTTCATTGACTATGCAAAGGCTTTTGACTGTGTGGATTACAGCAAACTGTGGCTGACTCTGAGACGAATGGGAATCCCAGAACATTTGACTGTACTTATGCGAAACCTATATTTGAACTAAGAGGCAGTTGTCAGAATGGAGCAGGGAGACACTGCATGGTTCAAAATTGGGAAGGATATCTGCCAGGGATGTATTCTGTTCCCATACCTTTTCAATCTGTATACAGAACAGATCATCCAGGATGCTGGGCTGTATGAGGAGGAATGTGGCATCAGGATTGGAGGAAGACTCATCAACAATCTGCGTTATGCAGATGACACAACCTTGCTTGCTGAAAATGAGGAGGACCTGAAGCGCTTGCTGCAGAAGGTAAAGGACTACAGCCTCCAATATGGTTGAAGCTCAACATCAAGAAAACAAAGATTCTCACCACTGGGCCAATTGGCAGCATCATTATGGATGGTGAAGAGATTGAGATTGTTAACAGCTTTAGTTTGTTTGGTTCCACAATCAACACTCTTGGTACCAGCAGTCTGGAAATCAAGAGATGGATTTAATTGGGGAAAGTCAGCTGTCAGGGACCCCTCCAGAGTACTGAAGAGCAACGGCATTAGGCTGGAGACTAAGGTGTGCGTGAGCCAGGCTATCGTCTTTGCAATTACTTGCTATGCATCAGAAAGCTGGACAGTGATTAGGGATAATAGAAAGAGAATTGATGCCTTTGAGCTGTGGTGCTGGAGAAGAGTACTGAATATAACATGGGCTGCTAGGAGAACAAACATGTTCATCCTGAAGAGGGTGAAACTGGGTTGCTCCTTGGAAGCAAGGATTCTGAAGCTTCGTCTGAAGCAAGGAGGGACCAGTCCTTGGAAAGAGACATCATGTTTGGGATGGTGGAGGGATGGCACAAGAGACAAAGACCCTCAATGAGATGGATCGATTCAGTGATGGGAATAATGGGAGTAAGTGTGTTGGAGACAGTGAGGTTGGCACAAGATGGAGCAGGATTTAGGGCTCTTGTTCATGGGGTCGCTGTGAGTTGAAAGCAACTTGATGGCACACAACAACAACCAGTGACTTAACAAAAGTTTAAAAAAATCAATATACATCTTAAGTCAGTGTAGGAGAGGAAGACCCTGGATGAGATGGCCTGACATAGTGATTGTGGCAATGAGGTCAGTTATGTTAGAGATGGTGAAGTTGGCTCAGAGTAGGGCAAATTTCAGAGCTATTGTTCATAGAGTCACTATGAGTTGTAGTTGACTTGATAGCACACAACAACAACAACAACAACAACTTTTCTATCTGTGGCAAAATGATATGAAGAAGAGAGTTTTCTACTCTCATTTTATTAATGTTCTCACTCCACATAGTGGGATGTCAGCCTCTGCTGTGTGTTGACTGTGACCTTCCCAAATACATAATGCACATCTCAGCCCTTATATGTGTGCTTATCCCAAAGGCATATGGTTCAAATGCACCAACTGCTTGGCATGAGAAAATAGACATCTCCTCCCATGTAATCTACTGCCTCTGAAAACCCACTGCAGGATCAGCTATGGGTTGGTTTCTGACATGTCAGGAAGGGATATTCCTGAGGGTCTTTGGAAAAAAGGCATCCTGATAGGAAAAGTAGATGGTCAGAAAAAGAGAGGAAGACCTTCAACAAGTTGGACTGACACCCTGACTATAACAGTGGGCTTAAATATGGCAGAGATGGTTAGGATGGTACAGGATACTACAAGGTTCAGATTCGTTGCTGTGAGTTGTGGTTGATTTGATGGCACCCAACCACAAGAGCTCTGGATAAAAGGGGATGGGGGTAGGACACACGCAGAGAAGCAACTGATATTCATATTTATCTTCAAAGTTCACATCTCAAACTAACAAGATCCACTTAAATTCACAACCTCCAGAGCAAAGTATCTCTAAACTAGGGGGGACCATACATTTCCATCTTCACTATCACTACATAGGAGAAAAAACCCTCTTTGGTCCTTTCCATCCTAAGTGTACATTAAATTTCATCTTTTCCTCACAAGTTTTCATGTGCCTCACTTCTCCATAGGGAGAAGGGGTGGTCTAGTGGGAGAAAGCTGAGCTGAAATCCTGAAGGCACACAGTTTGGAGAAAGATGGGTAATCTCTTCCCATGATGCTCCGTGGCAGAAGGATAGGCACTCTCCTCCCAGGCAGTTAACTGCCTCTGAAAACCCGCTGGAGGGTCAGCTATCTGTCAGTCCCGACTCTATGGCACACAACAACAACATTTCTGCATGAATCAGCAGAAGCTTTTCAAAGCACTCACATGCCTTTTGGAAATAGAAATTGGAAGCCAAATGAAGCAGAAAATACCTGATCAATGATGAGAACTGACCTTATAAAATATAATGCAGAGAGGCAAGCCCTAATAAGAAAAAATGACGGCTTCTGATTGCAAATGACTGTGTTGTTTTATTAAACCATTGCAAGCAGGTCAGGCTTTCTTACAAGGATGGAAGATCAACCAGCAGTCCACACAGATCAAAGGACTGCAGCCTCAGCTCTCTCGGCTCACCCATCCTTGTTTCCCCCCAGGGAAACTCCCAGAGCCGGCCAAGTCAGCCTCTGCCCCGTGTGATCGAAGCACTCTCACAGGGTCATGATGAGCCCTACTCGGCACCTAAGAACAACAGTTTTGCCATGGAAGGTGAGAATTCTATCACTGAATTCTCATCACTGCTCTCAATAACATATGTACTACACGTTAACAATGGAGGGCGGCCTAGTGCTATGACGCTGAGAGGCTAACCCTAAGGCAGGCTGTTGGAATCTACCTGTTCCTCAAAGGGAGAAAGATTAGAAACTTCTGCCTGTGTGATTAAAACCCTCTGAAACTTGCTGGAGGATCAGTTAAGAGTCAGCAGGTTTCTTCGCTGGTCTACAGTAGCACTTCTCTGGAGGTCTGAATCCACCAGAGGCTTCATGGGGAAAAGATGGGCAATTTAAATGTAAATTCTGTGTAATACACAGCCTCTGAAAACCCAACAGTGGCCAGCTTTGAGACCATTCTGACTTGACAGCAGTGAGGGAGCGATAACATTCACATCTAAGGAGCTCTGGTGGCACAGTACACTATCTGCTGTGCTGCTAACAGAAAGGCCAACAGTTCAAATCTACCAACTGACAAGGATGTGAAGTTTTCTCCTGTAAAGGTTTGTACTCTCAGAAACCGATGAAGGTTTTCTATGAGTCAAGACTGACCCAATGTGAGTGGGTATGGCTTGGTTTTGGATATATTAATACTATCTACCACTCCACTGTCTGTCTTAGAAAGAGTGAAACCAAGTTTCTCATTGGAGGCAAAGATTTTGAAGCTCCATCTCACATACTTTGGACATGTGACTAGGAGGGACTAGTACATGGAGAAGGACATCATGCTTGGAAGGTGTAGGGACAGTGCAGGAAAGAAAATCCCAGATGAGATGGATTGATACAGTAACTGGGGCAATGGGGGCAGGTATGTTGGAATTAGTGAGACTGGCTCAGGACAGGGCAGGGTTCAGAGTTATTGTACATAGGATCATTGTGAGTTGCAGGCAACTTGACAGCACATACCAACAACAACAACAACAACAACTCCACTGCCAATCTGTTGTATCATGGTAGTGTGGATATTGCAATGATGCTGGGAGCTATGCTACCAGTGGTTCACTATAGGATACTAATAAGTAAGAGAGTCTAAATCATTTAGAATGTAGAGAAGCTAAGTTAAATGAAGAAATGATGAGATGTGAGAGCTGAACAGATCCAAAGGGAAGCTCAAGATGACAACATAAAGTATTATGATGAAATATGCCAAAGTCTGGAGGGAGGAAACCAAAAGAGGGGAACTTGCTCGGCATTTCTCAAGCTGAAAGAACTGAAGAACAAAAGCAAGCCTGTAGTTTTGATACAGAAAGTTCCCAAGGACAAACGACTGAATGACACGTTATTGTTTTTGGGTGCCACCCCATTGACGATGACCCACTATACACCTATGAACATCAGATCTGAATTCAGCTTTATCCTGCACCACCTTTTTTTAATTATTAATTTTTTTCATGCACATACATTTTGGGGATTTGTAATTTTTTAAAAAGTTTAAATTATTATTAATTTTAATGAAAATTTACAGAGACTTTGGATTTCCATTCATTCACTGTTGCACTTTTCTCCCACCCCCGCCAGTTCGCTCTTTGAAAAGTAAAAGAACGCTTCAACGATTTAGATCCTCCCAGAAGAGCTGTGGGTGAGCATTAACATTACTGGTAAGCATATTAGTTTTCTCTTGGACACAAGAGCCTACTATTTGGTACTAAAAGCCTTCTGATGTCCCAACTCTTCTCACTATTTCTTAGTTGTTAGAATTCACAGAAAACCTCATAAGCAGTTCCTTACTTCACCTCTGCCTTGCATGCGGACTTCCAAGCTGTAAAACAACCCAGTGGTAGATGGAATTTGGTGCAGCACTTAAGAACAATAAATGACATAGTTGAGCCTCTACATCTTGTGATTCCTAACTTTCATACTATAATAGACAAAGTGCTAGTCAATAGGCCTTTTATTTTAAGAACTACCTTCCCTCTGTAACTTGATTTGTGCTACTATTAGAACCTCTACTTGGAATATTATTGCTTTTCAATTTTTGACTCATGTTCTTTTAACTTGTTAAATTTGTGTCTTCTAGGCTGCAACAGTCCCATGATACATCTTCAAGGATATGAACATGTATGGCTAAGCACAACTGATAACAGTGCATCTAAATTCCAAAATCAATCTCCACAATAGTCTACGTGTTTCCTATTGCCAAAGTGGCCCTTTAGAGTAGTGAGAGATGATCTTCACCCTGAAACCTACAGTGTCCCCTTTCAGCAGGAAGTTGCTAAGAGAATACACCATCCCCTTTTCCTTATGAATCAGGGTGAAGTCTCACCTAGGGAGGAGAGATAGGGAATGGCAAAGGACACACTGACAAAGGAGATTAATCAGAACTGGCTTTGACAAGCACTGTGGCAATTGGACAATTAAAACAGACTTTCAAGGGGGAAGAAGAAGGAATTGGGGGGGGGGGTAGAGAAAATAGTGCAACAATGAATGAATGGAAACCCAAAATCTCTGTAAATGTTCATTTAAATGAATAAACTTTAATAATATTAAAAAAATTAAATTTACAAAAACAAAAGAAAAGTAAAAGAAAAATTCTTTTCATTGCTATATGATCCCTCTCCCCAGGTCCACTCCACTATGCAGTCTTCATTGTGTACGTCTGCCATGACAATAATACCTAATCATAGATTCCTTTTCAACAGTTCTCTCCCTCCTCTGTTTCAGTGCAGTGTACATAATTAATCCCATCTTTCTCATGATCTCTGTCATGCTCAAGCCCACTGGGTAGTCACTGTGTGAATCCGCAGGGTGGAGAGTCTTCCTCTCTTTCTCTGACCCTCTCCCTTTCCCAGCATGGTGTCTCCTCCTGTAAATATACCCAAAGTAAGTGAGACCAAGTTGCACCATCCTGGCCTCAATGAAGCACTCTGGCTGCACTTCCTTCAGGGCAGATTTGTTTGTTCTCTTGGCAGTCTGCTGAATGACATAGGAAATCTCAAAAGAAGCATCAGTCACTGTACCAAAAACCCAGGTTGCTGCTGAACCATTTCAGGAACTACCATATAATCAACCAAAGACCAATGGGATCAGAGCAAGAAGTTCTATTTATACCCTTAAGGCACTGGCAAAAACCAAGTACCAGGAATTGACAGAATACCATTTGCAACATCTCAACAAACAGATGCAAACTTGGATACGCTACTTGTCTCTGTTAAGACATTTGGAAAACAGTTACTTGGCCAAAACTAGAAGCAATTCATATTTGTGTCCATTCTAAAGGTGATTTGACAGAACGTAGAAGTGATAAAATAATACCATTAATATCACACAAATGAAAATTTTGCTAGAGATAGTTTAAAAAAGAAATGGCCGGAGCAGCTCTCTATTGACACGGAATTGTCAGAAATTAATCTGGATTCAGAAGGGGCCATAGAACGAGAAAAATCATCGCTAACATCAGTTGTATCATGGCTGAAAGCAGAGAAAATGAGAAAGACTTGTGCTTTATTGTCTGTGCAATGGCACCTGACTATGTGGATCACAACTTTTAGAAAATATTGTGAAGAATGAGACTTTCAGAACACTTAACTGTGCTTATGTGGAACTTGTACATAGACCAAAAGGCAGTTATTTGAGCACAAAAATGAGATAAATACTGGGTGGTTTAAGGTCAGGAAAGGTGTGTATCAGGGTTGCATTTTTACTCTATGTCTATTCAATCTGTATTCCGAACAAATAATCCCAGCAACAGGATGATATTAAGAAGCGCATGATATTAGGATTAAAGGCAGCCAAGTAACAGCCTATAATGTGTATATGACAAAATTTGCTTGTTGAAAATGGTGAAGACATGAAGTTTGAATACTAACTATAGTTTTCAATATGAATTACACTTTATCATGAATAAAATGAAAAATAAAATCTTCACAGCTGGAATATAAGCCACAATATGACTTTTGTAGAAAAGTCTACAGTTATTATGGATTTAATCTTACGTGAATCAACAACCAGCGCTCACGGACAGCAATCAAGAAATCAAGCAATGAGTTGCACTGGGCAAATCTGCTGCCAACAATCCCTTCTGAAAATGCCAAAGAGCAGAGATGTCACTTTCAGGGCTAGGGCTGCCTGACAATGGTATTTTTCAATTACCTCATATGCACATGAAAATTGGACCATGAATAAGAAGAATGGATGCCTTTGGATGGGGTTGTTGGAGAGGAGTACTGAGTCTACTGTGGACTTCCAAAAGAACAAACAAGTCTGTTTTGGAAAGAGTGCAGTCAGAAAATGCCTTAGCAAGTTGGTGAGGCTTTGTTTCACATACTTTGGGCTTGTTACCAAGAGCATCAATCTTGGAGAAAGACATCATGTTTGGTAAAGCAGAGGTCTATGAGAAAGAAGGCTTTCAGGGGATGGGTGGACACAGTGACAGTAACAATAGCCTCAAAACCAGCAGCAAGTGTGTCCAGCACAGGACTGGGCGATGTTTCCTGTTGTACACAGGATGCTAGGAGTTGGCACTGACTTGACAGTATCCAACACATTTGTTAATATATTGTTGCTATTCTACATTGACGCCAAGTGCATTTCATTTTCTCCACGTTTCATTCAAGACACAATACCAGAAACTCCTAGCCCCGGCATCCTGCCTGTACTTCTTTGGCTTAGATCACATGCTAATCAAGTTTCCACACCAGCCCTTATTCTTTCTTCCCAAAACCCGTCAAAGACACTTATTTCCCATCACAGATGTCCTCTGCTTTGACATGCCTATGAGAGTTGATGGCTGGCCAGGACTGAGAGACAGCCTTCCAGGGCACGCCTTTTCCCTGAACTTGTCTGATGCCCAATCTCAGTCCTGCTAGGTCTATCTCCAGTGGTCTGTCCTCTGCTTCCCATACATGGTATTGACTCTGACCTTACATAGAGGAGGTTACTACCAACAGTCAAGGACATCTGATATAAGATCATGTTCCAAGTTGTTGTTGTTATATGCTGTAGAATCACTTGTGACCCTATGTACAACAGCCCTGAAATTTGCTCAATCGTATGCCAATCTTATTGTCTCTGAAACACCTATCCTCATAACTCTCGTCACTGAATCAATCCATCTCACCAAGGGTCTTCCTTTCTTGTGCTGGTCCTCCACCCTTCCAAGCATGATGTCCCTCTTCAAAGACTTGTTCCTCTTTACAACATGTCCAAAATATGTCAGACAAAGCCCCAGAATCCTTGCCTCCAAGGAGCAGTCTGATTTCACCATCTCTCTGTGGTATATTTAATAATCTTCTCCAGCACCACAGCTCAAAGGCATCAATTCTCCTTCTATCATCCCTAGTCATTTTCCAGCTTTCTAATGCATAGCAGGTAATTGCGAAGACCATGGCCTGGGTCAGGAGCACCTTAGTCTCCAGACTGATGTTGTTGCTTTTCAGCCCTCTGGAGAGGTCCCTGATAGCAGACTTTCCCAATGTTATTTGTCTTTTGATTTCCTGGTTGCTGGTACTAAAAGTGTTGATTGTGGATCCAAGCAAACTAAAGCTTTTAACAATCTCAATCTCTTTACCATCCATCATAATGCTGTCAATCGGCCCAGTGGTGAGAATCTTTGTTTTCTTGATGTTTAGCATCAATCCACATTGAAGACTACAGTTCTTGACCTTCTGCAGCAAGCGCTTTAAGGACCTCCTCAGTTTCAGCAAGCAGAGTTGTATCATTTGCATGATGCAGGTTGTTGATGAGTCTTCCACCTATCCTGATGCCACATTTGTCCTCATAAAGCCCAACCTCTCAGATAATCTGTTCTGCATATAGTTTGGAAAAGTATGGAGATAGGACACATTCCTGGAGTACACCTTTCCCGATTTTGAAACATGCAGTGTTTCCTTACTCTGTTCTGACAACTGCTTCCTGGTCCAAGTATAGATTCGCATTAGCACAATCAGATGTTCTGGGATTCCCAGTCTTCTCATATTTAGCCATAGTTTGTTGTGCTCCACACAGTCAAATGCCTTTGCATAGTCAATGAAACACAGATAGACATTCCTCTGGTATTCATACTCCATAGACTATATTAAATGTATTTTTCAGCAAACTCTGAAAAAATGTGCCAAAGATGACCCAAAGAACAAGTTCCCTCTTTCCTTGCCACATTGTCCATATTTCCCATACATCTACTGAATGTGCTGGCAGATACTCAAGTTAATAACATATTCTTCCTGTCTCAACCTCTTTTCCCAAATCAGAGTTCCTGTACTGGGTAATGTTGCTATGTAAGTTAAGTTAATTACGACTCATAACAACCCTATAAACAATGGTTCTCAACCGTGCTATATTCTGAGGCAACCTCTTTGGCATACCTGACCCCATTATCAGACAGACACACTTATCTGGTGGTCGATGGTATGTTCAATACTTTTCTTCATCATTACAACCCTTAGATATTGATTCTTCTTCTGTCATGTTTAGTCACTGGCCAGCTCTTAGATGCACAGCAAACAACTGAGAAACTGTGGTCTGGATCAGGTACACCTTAGTCTCTAGAATAGCATCTTTGCTCTTTAGCACTCCGAAGTGGTCCTTCACAGTAGACTTTCTTAAAGCAACTCATCTTGATTTCCTGCCTGCTGGTGCCAAGTGTATTGACTGTGGATCTGAGCAAGATAAAATAGTTAACCACCTTAATCTTTTCTCCATCTATCATGAAGCTGCCAATTGGCCCAGGGGTAAGAATCTTTGTTTTCTTGATGTTGAGATGCAATCCATATTGAAGACTACAGTCCTTGACATGGTTCTGGGTAATAGAAATGGCTAATATACTTGACTGCTAATAAAAAAACTGGAGGTTTGAGTCCACCAAGAGGTATCTCAGAAGAAAATCTCAGCCACTGAATATCTTAGGGAGAACAGTTCTACTGTGACTAACACACACGAGGCTGCCCTGAGTCAGGATTGACGAGGGGGGTCTCACGAACCAGCCAAATGTGAAGCTGGGGAGTTCCCCACCACCTTGTAATCCTCAAGCTCACACAGCACCTCCTTCCAAGGTTGGCCACTTCCTCTTCTTTAGAGGCGAATCTAGAAGAAGGGAGACTCCCATGGGCCCCTGTATCTCAGAGAACCACGGGCCTCACACTCCCTAATGCACACATTGACTGTATGTCTGTACCCTCAAGAACCCTTCTCTTTCAAGTGGCTCCAGCTCCATCTTGAAACAATTTCCCAGCCTGTCTCCATCCTTCAGTGTCCATTCCATTGGCTGGGCCAGAGCCTGCCCCCACCTCCTTCCAAGCCTGGTTTCACTTATGTCAAAACAGTTTCCATCAAAACAGTGGGCTTCTTTTTTCTGACTTTCTTTCACTGCTTTTAAAATTGGCGGAGAGAAGATCTTAAGAAACTGCAAACTGATGGTCCTCTTCTCATCTCATCTCCCATAGTCTGGCAAATGTCACTCACTGCTCTTTTGATTCTCTTCTATCTAGAGTCCTGAGGGTTTCTGTTGGTTTTTATTTTAAAAATCTGATTTCCACCACCTCTTCCAGACCCTGTCAGGCACTGTTGGGTTGGCTAGACCCCACAATCCATCACGGTTCATGTGGACTGACTTGCTGGGTTTAGTAAACTTCCTTCCCAAGTCAAGGGTGTTCCTTAGAAGCTGGATTTCTTGGATAATTTCCCTGTTGCTCATCCAGCTTTATGATCTGATAGGACCCTTCTTGGTTCAGAGGACCTCAATTACGACGGAGCCAAGTCAACAGGATCCTGGCCTAGAAAAACGAGCCAAATCCTTACAGATGTGGACAGAACAACTTGAAATCTTGGCTTCCATTAGGAATACTCTTCATGTGTCTGCTGAACGTACGTCACCAAATAAAAACACCTTTGTGCTCCGCTGGCTCTTATGTTCAGCTAAGGGAGATGGCTGAATGAGCTACTGCGATATTGTGAATAACTCCAAGAGAACATGGTTCGAGGCCAACAGCTGCTCCATGGGAGAAGCCTGGGCAATCTCCTCTCATGCAATTACCTGCCTCTGAAAACCCACACGAGGGTCAGCCACGGGTGGGTTCTGCCTCAATGGAATGCATCAACATGAGAATCATTAAGGAAATGCTACATTGTGGGGTGCATTAAGTATGAAAGTTGATTCTGAAATGTAAAGCTGATGTTTAATGGTGTGTTTATAGTCGAAGGAAGGAGTCTTGGTGCTGCAGTAGTTAAACACTGGGCTGCAAAGTGAAAAGCTGGTGGTTCAAACCCAGCAGCTGCTCCATGGGTGAAAAATGTAGTGGTCCACGAAGATTAAAGCCTTGGGAACACTTTGGGGGTAGTTTTAATTTGTTATATATACTGGGACAGAAAGTGAAGACGAAGTTTGGGTCAAGAAAAAGGGCTGCAATTCCTAACAGTCTAAGGGCATCTGGAAGGCCTCAGCCTGCATTAGTATTGGAAGGGATTCCTTCCACCTGACACCCAGGCTGCCCCACACCCTCAACAAATGGGCAAAAAAAGAAAACAGGAAGTGGTTCAGATGACAGATAAGCATCTGGGAGGGTTTAGGGTGGGGTCGCCATGACTTAGGACAAACCTGACCTCAGTGGGTCTGGCTTGGTTGGGGGTGGTTTCTCAGGGTCTGAGTGGAAGTGGTCATCTACATTCACCTGTCAGTGCTGAGCTCTGGTCAGTCCCCAACACAGAGGAGCACCACTCAGGTCCCCTCAAGGAAGGCCTCGCAGCGTATCTCAGTTACTGAGGAGATCCTCTGATGACGGTGACCTCTGGCCAATGACAGAGCACAGTAAGGGCTAGGAGGCTTGGCCATCTCCACCCAGTGTCCAACCAGTGTTGTTGTTACTCTGACGTGGAGGTGGTCCTGACTCCCAGTGACCTCGAGTTCTGCACCACCTTCAGGATCATGTTTGAGTCTATGGCTGAGGCTACTGTGTATATCTCTCTCGTTGAGGGTTTCCCTTCAATTCTAGAACGCCTACCTGCTGTTATGAAGAATCTATACAGAAACCATGAGGCTGCTGTTTGAATAGATCATGGAGACACTACATGATGTAAAATCTAAAAAAGTGTCAAAGTTGTATCTTTTTACCATATTGTTGTTGTTGTAATGTGCTGTCGAGTCGCTTGTGACTCATAACTACCTTATGTACAACAGCCCTAAACTCTGCTCTGTTCTGTACCAATCACACTGTCTCCGACACATCTACCCCCATTACCCCAGTCACTAATCAATCCATCTCATCAAGGGTCTTCCTCTCCTGCACTGTCCCTCCACCCTACCAAGCATGACGTCCAAGTCCCTCCTTGCAACATGTCCAAAGTATGTCAGATGAAGCTTCACAATCCTTTCCTACCATACTTATTCAATTTGTATGTTGTTGTTGTTGTGTTCCATAAAGTTGGAACAGATCCAGAGCTGACCTCTGGTGGATTTTCAGAGGCAATTAATCACACGGGAGGAGAATGCCCATCCTTCTCCGGCAGAGCAGCTGGTGGCCTTGAACAGCATGCATTAGATCTATATGCTGAGCAAATAATCTTGGATTTTAAAAAAGGAGAAAGATAAAAAAAATATATAGACTACAGAAAAGAGGGAGCTCTGGTGGCCTATTGGATAAGGAGCTGCCAACCCAAAGACAGGTGGTCAAAATCCATCCGCTGCTCCGTGGCACAGAGATGGCTGATTCACTGAGCTATTTACAGTCTATGAAAGCCCACCAGAAGGTCAGCTTTGAGTTGGTCCTGACTCAACGATAAGGAGCTTGCGTCTGAGGAGAAGGATGTGGCGTGAGGGCCGGAGGAAGAGGACTCCTCTAATGGAGCTTCTGTTGTGTGGACAGACCTCGTGAGGGGGGTGTCCTGGCCTGCTCCCTCCCCTGCCTCCTCCTCCTTCATCACCTCTTCCCATAGGTGATGTCTCCAGCAGACCTCAGCATCTCCCTGGAGGGTCTGATACGAGAGAGGCAATGCAATGAGAAGAATATTTTCCCAAATAAGATGATGGGAAATAACAGAAGAGGGAGGGGAAAGCCAGCCAGGAGTTGAGAGGATTCAGCTGCTCAAGGTAGAACGGAGCCAACAGAAGCACTGTTAAGAGGCGAAGCTTGGATGAAGGGCAGTCATGAAGATTTCCTCTATGTTGTTGGCAGGGGCAGGAAAAGCTAGTGCAAAGGGCTCCTTCTGATTGGATTCTTCTGAGGACTCTCAAGGAGTTGTGGTGGCATAGTGGTGAGGAGTTGAGCTGCCAACCCAGAGGTAGGCAGTTCAAATCCACCAGCTTCTCCACGAGACAAAGATGAGCAATCTCCTCTTATGGCCTTTCTAGTCCCTAAAAACCTGCTGGAGGGTCAGCTAAGAGTCAGTTTTGACTCAATAGCACACAATAACTCTTTTTTTTTCCCCTTTAACAACAAGTCTTTATTCAATAACAAGAGCTTTATAAAATTTTGCCTGAGTATAGCAAGATGTCCTTTAATTCTTGGGAAGGACAAAAACTCACAGATTAATTCCTCTAGCTACTTCATCCACCTATCTATGAATATGCTCAAGGATTATATAAAATACTTGGTAGGGAGCTCAGGTGGCCTAGTGGCAAGTACCCATGCTGCAACCCAAAAGGCACATGGTTCAAGCCCACCAGCTGCTATGCAGGATAAGGCTGGTCAATCCCTCCAGTGCAGTTAACTGCCTCTGAAAACCTGCCAGAGGGTCAGCTATGGGTGGGTTCTGACTCAGCGGTACACAACAGCAAGATCGCTGCTTTCCTGATGGGGTGCAGTAAATGCCAATACATGTTAGTTCATTTCAAAGACTTGCTAGGTAGTCAGTCACTGGTCAACCAGAGGTACGTGCTGTGGCCACTGTCTGGACTGGAATCTGGGGAAGGACACCTCAGAGGAGAGTGGGTATGGTTGCCCTGGCCTCACAGGCATGGGACCAAGGCAACCATCACAAAGTCTGGAGAAAGGAGTCTCCAGAAAAGTCGAGCTTGTAGGGACAGATTGAGAATTAGAAATGCATTATGAGGTGAGCCCTGGTGGCCTAGTGGCGAGAAGCTGCACTGCAATCCCAGAGATATGTGGTTCAAATCCACCAGATGCGCTGCTGGAGATGGAGGGACAATCTCCGCCTGTACCAGTCAGATGAGATTTGACGGTACACACACACACACACACAAATAATAATTTAAAAAAAATTGCATTCCGAAAGTAAAGGGAAAAGGGAGGGGAATGTGTCTTAGAGACAAAGCTTCCAGGGAATCCTTGAGGCAAAGGGGCGTTATGAGGGTGGCAGGAAGCTCTATCTTCATGTGGAGAAGGGTACACGTACATACATGTGTCTCCTGTGTGCATGTGTGTGGACACATGTGAATGCACATGCTTGTCGGCGTGCACATGTTTCTGCATGTGTGTGTGCTGAGGACAGGCCAGGGCAGACCGTAAACACTGAGTGTGGCCAACTGCATGCTGCATTTTCTCCACAGAGGAACCAGACAGCTGTCTCTCAAAACATACAACAATACTGGCCTCTTATTTTGCATCCATGTCCTTCTGGCCAGAGGCTGACTTCCCACTTTGCTTTCTGGCCTGACCTGAACTCTGAGGATGGCCCCAGAGGCCCTGGACTGTCCGGGACTCAGGGCGGAGTCTGGGAGGCTGCCCATCCCGGCCAGCTGTGAGATCAGCTGAGCCCTGCACGCTTTGTGAAACACGTGGGCTACTCACGCTGCCACAAGCTACTGCCACAAACCAACCAGATCTACATGCAGCTGAGGACATCACCTCTGTCTTCATCCAGGCCCTGGACAGCACTGACCATCAGTCCACCTTCCCGCCATGTATTACATATTTAAAAGGCCGCTCATTCCCTTTTGGTTCCATGCGCCCTTGTAGAGGTGTCTTGGGCTTTTCACGGGCAGGGATTTTAAATGCGTGGTTGTAATATCAACTATGACTCACTGCAATGCCACTAGGTCATCCACATTAGGGTAGTTTATAAATGACTAGAGGGTCTCTGCAGATGTAGGTTTTCCTTCCTGTGGATGAGAAACACACCCAACATAAATAGGCAGCCCTCTGGTTTTGTACAGTCAGCTTCAGAGCTGGGGGAAAGTGTGACTATCTGGGCAACAAGCGTGTTTTAGGATATCAGGAACTCACTTCTTTACGAAGAGTACTCATTGGGAATTAGCTGGCAGATAGCACATATCAAATTTGGAACCTTCCTATTTAAAGCAAGTAGAAAACATCCCCAAATAAAACTGGAGCCATGCGCTGCCTGGAAAGGCAGAGACATCCCCACTCCCCAAAGAAATTTCTTGAACTGAATGCCAGGGAGCATGTGATGGGAAAAGGGGGAGACACAACACTTTGGCCCAGAGGATTGCTTTGACTCTTAGAGAGGGGAACAGTTAAGAGTTTGTCGTTGCTGCACTTGGATAAGGCAGGTAATCTCTGCTCTCATACAGCTCACAGTCAAACCCAATTAATCAAGAGTTTGACAAGGTTCCTACAGAAGCACAAGGTATTTGCAACAGTATGAAAGAGGACTAGTGTGTTTTGGGGTGGACATGCAAAGATCAGGCTTGCATCAAGAAGTACCAATGGTTTATACTCATACAAAGGAACTCATGAAATATTATTCAAAATGGGTGACCCTGGAGGATATTATGCTGAGTGAAATATCTCAGTCACAAAAGGACAAATACAGCATAGTGCCACTGTAGTAGAATGGGGTTGACATCAGGGTTGGGATGAGACTGAGAAAGATTGGCTAAATTATGTATACTACATTGAAACAGATGAGGGAAGGAACTGTTTAAAAGGGATATATGATTGGGTATTATGGTTATCACAAGAGTCCAGAATGAAGGTTGCATAGTGGTGTGTACTCAGGGGAGGGGGACTGTATACAATGGAGGAATTTAAATCTTAAATTTTAATCTCCAACATGCTTGAGTCCATTGAGACAGTAGTGTGTCAACTCATCTTGTTGAGGATCTTCCTCTCTTTACCTGGCCCTCTATCTTTCCCAACGTGCTGTCTTTCCCCAAAGATCGGCATGCCCAGCATATGTGAGATGAAGGTGCACCATCCTAGCCCCTCAAGAGCATCATTTGCCCCAAGACAGACTTGTTTGTTTTCTTGGCAGTCCATGGAATATTCAGTGCTCTTCTTCGCTACCACAACTCAAAGGCATCAATTCTTCTGTCATTCTTATTCATTGTTCAACTTTCAGACACATAGGAAGCAATTGAAAAGACTATAGGTTGGAACAGGCACACCTCATGTTATTTCATGTTAATCCATAGAGCATAATTTGCTAAAACATATTCATCATCGCCAAAGATGACATTCAGATGGCAAACAGACACATGAAGAAATGTTCAAAATCCCTAGCTATTAGAGAGATGAAAATCAAAACAACTATGAGATACCATCTCACCCAGCAAGAATAGCAAAATTGAACAGGGCAGCAAACAACAAATGCTGATGAGGTTGTGGAGAGATCTGAACTCTTATTCATTGCTGGTAGAAATGTAAAATGGTACAATCACTATGGAAGGCAGTCTGGCACTTTCTCAGAAAGTTGAAAATAGAAATACCATTTGACCCAGCAATTCTACTCCTGGAAATATACCACAAAGATATCAGAGCTGCCACAAAAACAGATATAATAGATATATGAACACTCATGTTTATTGCTGCATTATTCACAACAGCAAAAAGAAGTAAGCAACCTAAATTCCCATCAACAAATGAATGGATAGAAAAACTATGGTACATTCACACAATGGAATACTATGCAGCACTGAAAACCAAGGGACTCATAAAATATTACACAACATGGGTAACTATGCTGAGTGAAATATCTCAGTCACAGCAGGGCAAATACTGTATAACACCATTGTTATAAAATAGGACTGACATGGGGGTTGGGGAGAAACAGAGAAGAGTGAGGATAAATAGTGAACATTGCATTGGAACAGATGAAGGAAAGAACTATTTAAAAGAAATATGTGAATAGGTATTATCTGCATGACAATAGTCCAGAATAAGAGGTGCATAGCAAAGTGGACGTGCGGGGGGTGAGGGGGGAGAGGAAATTATGTATCAATGAATGAATATTTTTTTTAAAGTAAACTGAGGGGGAGTGTGCAACAATGAATGAATAAAAATCCAACTTTTCTGTAAACTTTTGTTAAAAACACAATAAAAAAATTTGTTTAGGGATTAAATGCATACTTTATAAAGATAGAAAAATTGCCAGTGGGTTATGGAATCCAAAACAGAAATAAAAACAAGGGTGGGGGGAAGTCCCAAATCTGCTCAGATATTTAAAAATTCTGTATGTGAATGATGACATTTAGTATCTGGATGACAAGATGAGAGATTTCTAGTTGTGTTTTGCAATCACTTCTCAAAATACACCAAGAGGCAAATGGACTTTATGCCAAGAAAAAAGAGCCCAACTGGATTGGACAAGACGCATCTGTTCTGTAAGAATTTTGATCAGATGGACGTAATGGAAAGATCTGGAGAACACAGTGAGGAGAACATTGTTATCAAGTTCATCACTCATCTGAATTCCCAGTGTTGTTAAATGGTCTAGTCTTTCACCAGTAACCAGTCCCTTCTACCTACTACCACTGAGTCAAGTTCAACTCATAGGGACCAATTTTGCGTTGTGGGAGATCAATAGCAGTTGATTTAGATTGTTGAAGTAACTAACATCACTGACACATTTTCTTCATTGTAGAATATGTGGAAGTTTGTTTTTTTTTCTTTCTTTTTTCCCCCAGAAAATGTTCCAGGCAGTAAAAACCTTAGTACTCTGCATCTACTAAAACCTTGGCATATGCCGCTACTAAAACCTTGGCATATGCCACATCTGTGTTCACTTGCTAATATTACAGCTGTATTTTAAGTCACATCATGGATTTAAAACTCTCTCTCTCTCTCTCTCACACACACACACACACACACACACACACATTCATCTACACTGAGTCAGAACCAACTCATAGCTGACCCTCCATTGAGTATCCAAGGCTGTAAATGGTATAGAAGGAGATGGACCATCTGTCTCCTGTGAAGAAAGATGTTGATGGAGTTTGACCACCAGAGAGACGTGACCTTTGGGTAAGCAGCACAATCCCGGATGGACTCGGCCACAAGAGTCACCTTATACAAGTATGTATGTGGATGTATCTCACCAATCTCATTTAAATGCATGAGCAAGTCAGGGACAGGGAACCACAGACCATCAGTGGTGACTGTGGTTGTTAGCTGCTGTCGAGTTGACTACACTCATAGCAAGTCTATGAACAACAAATCGGCCCTATCCCGTGCCATACTCATCACCCCTGCTACACTCAAGCCAACTTTTCTTAAGCCTTAAGACTTCTATAAGTATTATTAAGGCCTTGGTGTGAGACAATACACTTGCCATTTTAAGCTGCTAACTTCGTAGTAAGGGAGCTCTGGTGGCTTAGTGGTAAGGAGATGCGTTGCCAACCCAAAAGTACCCAGTTCAAATCCACTAGTTGCGCAGAGAGAGAAAGATGGGTCATCTCCCATCCGATTAACTGTCTTTGAAAACCCGTTAGAGGGTCATCTATGAGTCAGTTCCAACTCAACAATACACACAACAACAATAATAACACTGAGTGGTAAGATGGGTCATCTTCTGTGTGATTTACAGCCTTGGGAGATCCATTGAAGGGTCAAGCTACGAGCTGGTTCTGACTTGATGGCAATGAATGAGAATTCCTGGGGAGTTTGTTAAGACAATTGTAGGAAACATCAGGGAAATAATTTAAAATTATACAATGGACAAAACCACCATTAGTCATCGAAAAGAGAATGTAGGGACCTGAATCAGAAAAATACCACCTTTCCCACCCCCCACCCCCGTTCAACATCTTCTCCAAGGTTCTCAAACCATTCTGCTTTGGCAGGAAAACGCTCACATAATTGTATTATTTACTCATTCTCAGAAACACAACTGAAGTTGATTCCATCACACCCTTTTGTTACCTCAGGAATCTCAGGAAGCCCTTTCACCCAAGGACCTCCCGAATGTGGGACGTGCTGGTCAAGAGAACATCACAGAAATCAAAGCACCTACTTGACTGCTCATTGGCTCCTGGGCAGAGAGCCAAGGTCACTCACAGCGTTGTCATTTCAGCCTCTCTCTTTACTAAATGCACTTCAGAGACTAGTTCAAAAAGGAAGCAAACCTGATAAAGGCTTTTTTTTTTTTTTAAACTCTATTGTTTTACACAGGTTTTTAAAAGGCCCTTGATTTGGGGATGAACTCCATGTCCTCTTTATCCTTTCTCCAACAGCATCCAGAGCAAAAATTAGAAGTTGGTAGAATGCTCTCATTTTCCTACAGGGACCACCAGCTTGGGAGTCATGCATAGAAAGACACAGCAGAATGAAGACTAAGTGGCACTGGGCCTTCCAGGCCTCACATAAGAGCCCTTGTGAAGGGAGGAATCTATTTACAGCTCCTTTAAGAGATCGTGGCCTAGTGGCACGGAGCTGTGCTGCCAACCCAAAGGCACATGGTTTGAATCCTCCAGCTGCTCCATGAGAGAAAGATGGACAATCTCCTCCTGTGTGACATTGCTTCTGAAAACCTGCCGGAGGGTCAGCTATGGGTTAGTTCTGACTTGATGGTACAGAACAATAGCAAGGTTTCTAAAAGACAACTGCACATAAAAAGGATAATGTCTCATCTTTCTGTGATTAGATTTGGATTTGGCACTCAAAGTCTTACAGATAGGAGAAAGTGGAGGAAAAGGTCAGAAGAGTGTTAGGCAGAGTATTTGCGGAAGAATAAAAGATCAGTTTGAAGTTTAATACTTTCACTGGCATTTTGAAATATCTTAATTTGGTATAAGTCTTTCTTTATACCGTAAAAAAGTCATAAGACTTGTTGTTGTTGCTGTTATGTGCTGTCGAGTAGGTTGCGACTCACAGTGACCCTATGTACAACAGCCCTAAACCCTGCTCTATCCTGTGCCAATTGCACTGCTTCTGACACTCCCATCCCAATTACCCCAGTCACTGAGTCAATCCACCTCATAGAGGGACTTCCCCTCTTGCACCATCCCTCTACCCTCCCAAACATGATGTCCTTCTCCAAGGACCTGTCCCTCCTTACAACATGTCCAAAGTATGTCAGACGAAGCCCCAGAATCCTTGCCTCCAAGGAGCAGCCTGGTTTAACCCTCTCCTGGATGAATCTGTTTGTTTTCCTGGCAGTCCATGGTACATTCAATACTCTTCTCCAGGACCACAGCTCAAAGGTATCAATTCTCCTTCTATCCTCCCTAGTCATTGTTCAACTCTCTGATGCGTAACAAGTGATTACAAAGACCATAGCCTGTATCAGACACACCTTAATCTCCAAAGTGACACCATATCATCATTTCTGTTTGCCCACTATATACTTGTGAGGTAGATGTGGAAGGAAGATGTGGTTGTCTACAAGTGATAATATATAGGAGTGGAGATGAAAGAATCTCAGGGAACCTTCTAAATTCTTCATTCCATCTTCTGCCCAAGCCCAATAAGAGATGGTAGAGCTGATGTTTTAGGGACCAATAGAACTGTGTCAGGTGGTTCTTCCACAGTTGTCCCTGTGCCTGGGGAATGGGCTAATCTAGGCCCAGGACAGAGTCTCTGATAGTACAAATGGTTAAGTGCTTCACAACTAGCCAAAAGGACGGTGGTTTGAACCCACTTAGAAGCATCTCAGAAGACAGCACTGCCAGTGCGTTTCCAAAGGTCACAGCCTTGAAAGTCCTATGAACAATTCTACTTTGCACCCGTGAGGTTGTCCAAAGTCTCTTGATGACAACTAACATCTAGCTGTATGCCGTTTTGGGGGCCTGGCCGACTTGAACTTGAATTCACATCATAACATCAGCTGTATGACTTAAAGTGGATTACTTGGTTTGCCTTACTTGGTCTCCTTATCTGAAACAGCTGTGAGAAAAATCACGTGCAGATGTAAGGCCAGAGGTACGTAATTGCAATACTTAACAAATGATAATAATGACACTATCTGAATCCATTAATCTGCATATGGAGAAGAGGCAGCTGTGTATAAAAATTCCCACAGGTGAAGAATGGAGAGTCATGTAAAGGAGGTGAAACCCCTCAGCAACTGTGACCAGCTGTGACTTGTGTGCTCAGGGAACATTAACTGTAATAGAGCCTCCGAAAAGGCTGTTCTTATGAGTTGTCCATTAACCCCTACTTCTTATGGAAATCCTGGACTAATACTTAAAAATATGATTCTGTTTAAAGTTTTCTTTCTTATGTTAATGAGGTCATACCCAAATAGGGTGGGTTCTAAATCTAATAATCACTTCTGAGTCATAAAAGGAAGAATGGGTAGAGTCATCCACAAATACCTCCGGCAACTGCCAGAAGCTAAAACAGACAAGGAAGTAGCCCTTGCTCCAGAGCAACACCTTGAACTTGGACTTGTAACCTCCAGAACTATGAGGAAAAGCATTTCTGTTTTAAAAAGTCATCTGCTGTGGCATCTGTGATAGGGCAGTACTAGGTCACCTATCCCTCTAAAAAAAACCAGCCTTGTAAGTGGCCCTCGAGAAAGTCATCCGGAAATCATTCCAATCTCAGAGTGTGGACTCCACTAGAAAGAGGCTCATTTCAGAGGAGAAAGAGAACGGGGGAAGTCTCCAGAATGTCTACCACGTGTGGGGCTCCTTGGTCTACTTCTTCCAGACCCTGGAAAGGCGGATCCTGCGTGGAAGCGTCATAGGGCTCAGGCCTTCAGCATCCTCTAGTGCCTAACACAATGTGGCACTTGATTAAACTCTCTCAAATCACCTTCTAATGATGTTTTCATGAAGGTCATGTGGATTGACAAGGCGGTGCACCTCTTAAGCCGACTCAACGCCCCACTACCCACCTCCATCCCTCGAGACGGCACCATTTTCCTGGGCACACCCTAAGCCAAGAGTCACAGGGCATTTAACTAATGTGTGAAGTGGTACTGAATGAAGAATGGTAGAAAGTACACCGAAAGCAATTAAAAAAAAAAAAAAGACAACACTTGTAGAAGCCTAAGAGAATTTCACACACAAAAAACAAAAAAAAACCCCTTCTAGCCATAGAGCCACATTTCTTAAATGTGAAACATAGTAAGTGAGGAAAGGGTTTTAAAAATAATAATAGCCACTATAATTTGTGTGAGTGTTTACCACGTCCCATGCATGGTGGTAAACACCTGGATAAAATGTTGTAATTAGCAGACACATTCTTGTAAAACTCAAGACAGTGAAGTGTATTGAATAAAATGTGAACGTCCCTCCTAAACAAGATGAATCCCAGGAGGGAGTCCGCTTCCTCTTACGGGGTCCTGCCCCACGGAAGGTCTGCGGATCCTCTCTATGTGGTGGCCTGCATTCGGAACTGTGCTTTAGGGGGCTTCCCGGTCCTAAACAACAACAGCACCACGCCACCACCTCTACCACCACCACCACCACCACCAATCTGTTTTCTTCTAATACTTTCACAGATTTCATTCTTATATTTAATTTTTTTTACTTTGAATTTTTTATATAAAGCCATTAACTTACACAGAATTTGTTAGGTAGCCAACTTCATACTTTTCCCTAAAGCTTTAGCTAGCCATCACGCTAACATCTACTAAACAAACATATCCGATTTAAAAGACTTAATTTTATACCTGAAATTTCCCAACATATACGCACCCATTTGTAATTCCCTACTGCCACCCACCAGCTACTCCAGGGGAGAGAGATGGGCAATGACCGCAGGAGGGTCTGCTATGAGTTGGGTCCCACTCAATGGCAGAGAACAGTAACGTCAACCTATTGGCCCATTTGTCAGTTTCTGAGCCCTATTGCTTTAATCGTTGTTGTTGTTATTGACTGCTGTCTTATCAAGCACTACTCATAACAAAAGGCCTATGAACAAAAGGCCTGAAAGCCCCTCTACAACAATCGACATTTATCAAAGTTCCTAGAGTTTCTGGAGACAGGTGGTTTAGGAAGTGGATGCCACTCCTGTTCCAAATTGCTTTAATCACCACAGATTTAAAGCATAGTTTACTGCTTGGTGGGAAAATATCCCTCCAGACTGTTGTTATTTTGCAAAAAATAACTTTTCAGCTCTTCTTTCACTTTCCCCTCTTACAGATGAATTTCAGTTCATTTATTCATGTTTTAAAATACTACACTGGGCTTTCATCTATTTATAAATAGGTGATGCAATGCAGTAGGATGTGATACTCTTGACGTTATTTTGCAGAGCCCACGTACTAAGTTCAAGAGCCGTCACTGCACACAGTGGTGTGAACAAGCGGCCTTTAGTTAAGGATATAATAAAGTTATCGCCACTAAAAAGCAAACAACTAATTTGCTTAGCTGGCTCTGCTGGTTGTGTTTGGATCTTTTGAGTACACCTCAATGCCACAATCACTATCCCACAAATCCTCACTGAAGTTATGAAATCCAAGACAGTTTTCTCTGTTAACTTTACTGAATCATAAATCAAAGACACTCGGAGGTTACAAATTAATTCAGATATTGCCATCACATAATTCTTTCAAATCACCGCTTCTACAATATTCCTTTCTCCAGCCCAGCCTGCACTTTGGAGTGCCGTGTTTATGATAGAACTGTATCTCTTGGCACAGATGCCGCAGAAGTATTACCACTGACACTTGATGGAACAAGTCCAGTTTTAAACTGAAAACAGTACTTTGGAAGAGATTGGAAAAAAAAAAAAAGATCTGGCATCTCTGTTTATGTAATAATTATGATTCAATTAAAAAGTCATAATATTCAAACACTGACAGATTTCCTTTAGAGATACTGGATAGATTCTTCTTAGAAACCAAACCAAACCAAAGCAAAAACCCCAAGGAATGCTTAAACTTGTTTCAGAGTGCAAGAAGAGTCAGAAACAAAATCTGCATGCAATAGGCAAAGTCTAATGCTAATGGTTGCAGGCAAAGAAAAATAAAGCCTACATCCTCTGTCTAACTACTCCTCCAGTTTTCCTTTGTAGATTTTATCTTTAGAGCACATAGTTAAAAAACACAGTGGTACTAAGTGGGGGAGTGAACAGAGGGATGCCTTTGTTAGAATTGACGGAAAGGCACAACGATAGACTTGCCTTTAATTTGTTATTTTAGGTGTGGTCCATTTGATCCATTCTAGAAGGGGGCTCTGGTAGTGTCCTTTTGTAGAGGTTTGTGCTGTAAATCCAAAGGCAGTGCTTAACTTGACGTTTGAACCCACCAGTTGGTCGCCCAGAAAAAGATGGGCGGTCCCCTGCAATTTACAGTCTCAGAAGCCCAATGAAGGGTCAGCTAAGAGTTGGCTCCAAGGTGATGTCAATGATTAAAGGAACAAGAATCAGGAGAAGTCTTTATACTGAAAGTCTATGTAAATTATACCTCCATAAACACGACTTAATTAAAAAGTAATGAAACTCTTACCCTCCCTCCCATCTTCCATCTGTCAATAGTGTTATTTATCTGCATATGTATAAACAGATTGTGTGCCATCAGGTTAGAACCAACTCATAGCTGACCCCTAGTGGGTCTTCAGAGACAGTAAATTGCATGGGAGGAGAATGCCCATCCTTGTCCTGTGAAGCAGCTGGCGGATTTGAACCATGTGCCTTTGGGATTGCAGTGCAGAAACCTTTTGATACATATGGAATGGAATTTCTCTTAATGACATCACTTGGCACTGACTCATAACTGACTCTCTGGTGGTCTTTCAAGGCTTTAACTCACATGAGAGGAGAGGGCCCATCTTCATCCTGAATGAGTAATGAACAGCCACAGTTGAAATCTCTGGCTGCTGGATGTGAACAGAGAGCTGTGATCTAGGGGTGAGAAGTGCCTCTCTCTGCAGACTACTGGGGCAGGCCAGCAGAACTCCCTCTTCCACAATGCTCCCTGTACCCCAGGCTCTGCCACCCCCAGAATGCTCACAGAAATGATCAGAGGGTCTTGGAGAAATCAGACATCATCTATATCACATAGCCCCCAAGAATAAATGTCTTCTATTTGCATTCCCTATGTACTTCAGTGTTTCATTGACTATGCAAAGGCATTTGACTGTGTAGATCATAACAAACTGTGGCTGACTCTGAGAAGAATGGGAATCCCAGAACACTTGATCGTTCTAATGCGAAACTTATACTTGGACCAGGAGGCAGTCGTCAGAACAAAGCAAGGGAACACTGCATGGTTCAAAATTGGGAAGGGCGTACGCCAGGGATGCATCCTATCTCCATACCTTTTCAACCTATATGCAGAACAGATTATCCGGGAGGCTGGGCTCTATGAGGAGAAATGTGGGGTCAAGATTGGTGGACGATTTATCAACAATCTGCGTTATGCGGATGACACAACCCTGCTTGCTGAAATTGTGGAGGACCTGAAGCGCCTGCTGCAGAGTGTCAAGGACTGCAGCCTACAATATGGATTGAGGCTCAATGTCAAGAAGACAAAGATTCTCACCACTGGACCAACTGGCAGCATCAGGATGGATGGTGAAGAGATTGAGATTGTACACAGCTTTAGTTTGCTTGGCTCCATAGTCAACAGTCTTGGCACCAGCAGCCAGGAAATTAAAAGGCGCATTGCCATGGGAAAGTCTGCTGTTAGGGACCTCTCCAAAGTACTGAAGAGCAATGGTGTCTCTCTGGAGACTAAGGTGCGTCTGATACAGGCCATGGTCTTTGCAATTACTTGTTATGCATCAGGGAGTTGGACAATGACTAAGGAGGATAGAAGGAGAATTGATGCCTTTGAGCTGTGGTGCTGGAGAAGAGTATTGAGAATACCATGGACTGCTAGGAAAACAAACAGATTTGTCCTGGAAAGGGTTAAACCGGGTGGCTCCTTGGAGGCAAGGATTCTGAGGCTCCGTCTAACTTACTTTGGACATGTTGTGAGGAGAGACCGGTCCTTAGAGAGGGACATCATGCTTGGGAGGGTGGAGGGACAGCGCAGGAGAGGAAGGCCCTCTATGAGGTGGATTGATTCAGTGACTGGGATAATTGGGATGGGAGTATCAGAGACAGTGCGATTGGCACAGGACAGAGCGGAGTTTAGGGCTGTTGTACATAGGGTCGCTATGAGTCGCAGGCAACTTGACGGCACATAACAACAACAACAACACAACATGTACTTCCTGAATCTTAAATAGCCAAGTAATTAGTAGAATCTCTTTAAGCAAACTCTCCGGAGACCTCACTACCTGCCTATATGATACTGCCTCCTGCCATGGCGTGTGTTGTGCTCTGATGCTGGACGCGAGGCCACTGACCTGTCTACTTGTGGTGAACAGATATCAGTGGACTGTCCAGGAAGCAAGTTCTGGTGAGCGATCTACTGCTGAAAATTAGCCAGTGAAAATTCTAGGCGCTCAAATTATATAATGATGACAACACCGGGGCTCCAGCAAAGGACTGTGAGGACAGCACAGAACCAGGGGATGTTTCATTCTGTCGTCCACGGGGCTGTCTGAGAGCCAGCCAGTCAAACCACAACCAACAGCACTAACAAAACCAGAGACAAGGCCGATGCTTTCCCACTGCCCTGGAGTCAATTTCCAACTCCTAGCAACCCTCCTCTGCATTTACGAGGGTCAATTTTTACAGGAGGAAATTGCTCATCTTTCTCCCTTGGAGTGGTGAGCAGGATTGAACCATTGACCTTACAATGAATAATGCAACACAAAATGCATTACACCACCCTTAGTTGAGGCTTCACTCATTAGCATCCAGTAAGAAGAGATTCACAGCTAACTCTTTAGTGGGTTTTACGGCTGGAAATCTTATGGGAGGAGACGCCCTATCTTTTCTCCTTTGGAGCCGCTGGTGGATTTGAGCCCACAGAAGAGCTGATACTCAGTAACAAAAATTATCTGAGTCCAAGTTTTCTCATTCTCCAACCAGCAGCATCATTTCTTGGGGTTGGGGGAGAGAGAGAGAGAGAGAAAGATTTCTCTATCCTAAGAATATCCTTGTTGGAATGGTTGCAGAAACTTCTTACTGATATTACAATCTGTCTGGTTCTTAATCTAGTCTGGAACACAAGGTCGGCAGCCCTGCCATCCTTGAGATGAAGAATGCTGAAGTAGGCCCCCCACCCACAGCAGCGCCAGAGGCTTGAAAGGCAGGCCCGTGCTCCGTGCGAACACAGCACCCTCCTGTGAGTGTAGCAACCGGCTCACCCCGCCACTCCCAGGTTCCGTGAGTGGAGCTGGAGAGCCGCCAGGGAAACGGTGGAGGGGGGAAGTGACTCACTCGAGCCAGGACAGCTACTTTACTCAGGACGTGCCAAAGGGATGCATTTCCATGGCAACCTGATCTCCACCCCCAGCGCAGCCTTCTTTTCAGGCTTTGAATATAATGAAGCATTTCATTCACATGCACTGATGCTACCATGAGCCTCTCAGTGGAAGCGTAAAGCCTTTCGGGGTAACATAATGGTGATGATATATATATATATATATATGTATATATTGGAAGCTCTGGTGGCCTAGTGCTAAGAAGCTTGTGCTGCTATCATGACAGCATATGGTTCGAATCCACCAGCTACAGGAGAAGGATGTGGCAATATCTTCCTGTGCTATTTGCCGCCTCTGAAGACCTATTGGAGGGTCAGCTATGAGTCTATTCCAACTTGATGGCAGATAACAACTAGTGGCCTAGTGGTAATGGGTTATTCTGCCGACCTAAAGGCAGGCAGCTTGAATCCACCAGCAGTTCCTCATGAGAAAAGTGGCAACCACCCGAGAGATTTAGAGCTTCTGAAAACATGCTGGAGAGCCAGCTATGAGTGGGTGCCCACTCCATGGTACACCACAACGAGAACTTACTGGGGACGATGTTGTGGTGCACCAGCTGAATTGACGGTGACTCCGTATTGACATTAAGGACAAAGCAGAGTTGTCTTCGAGAGTTCCCAAACCCTTACAGAAGCAGGCTGTCACATCCTCTCCCACAGAGCAGCTGGTGGTTTCAAACATCTGACCTTTTGGTTAGTAATTGAGTGTTTAACCACTGTAGCACTAATTTTCTCTGGTGATGTCATTGTTGTTTTGTTGTTGTTGTATGCCACTGAGTTGAAACTGACTTGTAGCTGATCCTGCCGTGGATTTTCAGACACAGTCAAATGTCTGGAAGGAGACTGCATGTCTTTCTCCTATGGAGCAGCTGGTGGATTCAAACCATGTGCTTTTGGGATTACCACACAGCTTCTTACCATGAGGCCATCAGAGACTGAGAAAGGACTTGTATTCCATCTCTATTTCCCCATCCTGAAGTCCTGTTCATATGGTCTTTCATCTGATTTTCAGAACTTTGCAAGGGAGGTAGCATAGAAAGATGGATCTTCAACGCACAGAAGGGGAAATGAGGGAATTGAGGGGCTAAGTGGACACTGATTAAAGAAGAACTGATGTCTTTGGACTGTGGTAATAGAGAAGAGTACTGAAAATCCCCTGGACTGTCAAAAGAACAAACAAATCTGTCTTGGAGAAGTGCTGCCATGGTGCTCCTTTGAGGCAAAGACCATGAGACTTCATCTCACATATTCTGGGCAAATTGTCAGGAAGGGCCAGTCCTTGGAAAAGGATATCATGCTGGGGAAAGGGCAGGGTCTCTGAAAGAGAGGAAGACCCTCGGGGAGACTGGTGGACACAACGACCGCAACAATGAGCTTCATCAGAGACACCACAGGTTCAGTCTGGGCAAAGTGTTGTGATCCAGTGTACACAGGATCACGAAGAGTAGAACTCCACTCCACAGATCTAACAACAGCGAACAAGCAGGAATCCCTGTGGAAGTCAGATAAGGGCAGAGTTCAGAGTGTCAACTGTGGAAGCTCAGGACGGTCCCCAGCACTCACATCCTACATAAGTAATGTCCATGCATTTGAATCATGCCTGTCTCCACACCGAGTCAGCCAGTATGGTAAGAAAATAAGTCAGGAACTTGGACCACATGAAGAAGACTATGACATCAGGATTGGAGGGAGACTCATCACCAACCTAAGTATTATGCAGCTGACACGATTTCACAGGAAGTGAAGAAGACTCACTGCAGTAATCAGAGACTACAGCCTTCACTATAAATTGTATCTCAATATCAAGAAAACAAATCCTTACCATGGTAGATAGAGGGGGAAAACACCCTGAAGATGTTCATGATTGATTTCATTTTACCTAGTCCCACAATCAACCTGCATGGTAGAAGCAGTCAAGAAATCAAAAGATGTGCTGCATTGGAGAATTCTACTGTCAAGGACCATCCCAAAGTGCTAAAGGGTAATGACATCAATTTAAACACTAAAACGTGTAAGCTATGATATTTTCAATTTCTTCTTATGCACCTGAAAGCTGGATTCTGAATAAGGATGACAGGAGCTTATTTGAATTGTGGGGCTGGAAGGGAGTTTTTGTTGTTCGGGAACATCAGGTTGGCACTAACTCATTGACAGTCCTCCAGCGACTTTTCAGAGGCAGTGAACAGCATGGTGGGGGAGTGGGAGACTGCCCATCTTTCTCCTGCGAAGCTGCTGGTGCATTCGAACTGTGTCTCTTCAGGTTGGCAGCACAACTTCTAACCACTTTAACCACCAGATTGCTGAATAGCTAACGGGCTACAAAAGGACAAATCAATCTGTCTTGAAAGAGGTGTACCCAAAGCATTCTGTAGAGGCAAGGGTGGTGAACTTCCCCTCATACACTCTGGTCATGTTGTCAGGATGGTCTGGTTGTTGGAAAGAGATACAATGCTGAGAAAGGTGAAGGGTCAGAGAGAGGAAGACCCTCAACGAGATGGACTGACACAATGCTTGGAACAATGGGCGTGAGCATGTCATAGATGGTGAGGAGAGTACAAGATTGGGCAAGGTAGAGTTCCTAGGGTAGCTACGAGTGGTACTTGACAGCACGTAGCACGCACAACCACAACAACGCAAACCCTGAGGAACAAAAGCTTTGAATAAGGGTCTGGCAAAGAGCAGAGAAGGGTGTATAGGGTGTGGTCTTCTCACAGTAAGCACTCAGTCCTGGGATCCCAACAGGAAGGAGCTGGGTACCTGCAGACCCTCAGCGTCCTTATTAATAAACTTCGGACTCTGTGTGTGGAGTATGAGCCCACCACAGTGGACTCCAGATATGGCTCTTTCTAAGGGCAATTGCACAGTATTTAATTGCAAGAGCAAAGAGACTGCACTGAAAGATCATGTACCATCATTTCCTAAGTGGTTTACATAAAACAAAAGTGGAAATAAGAAAGGCAAAAAAAAGCTCTCCCAGGTACCCCTCCCCGCCCCCACCCCCCCACTGAGACAGGAGCTTGTTGCCACTGTCGGTCACTATCAAGTTATTTCCCTTCATGGCTACCCCAGGTATGCAGAGTAGAATTGTTCCTTAGGGTTTTCAAGGCTGTGACCTTGCCAAGTGGTCTGCCAGGTCTTTATTCTGAGGTGCCCAAGGGTGAGTTCAAACAGCCCACTTTTTTGGCCAGCAGCTGCATACGTACGAGATCTGCACTATCACAGGAAGGTGGAGACACAAAAATCCTATGAAAACACGTGACCACCATTCAAGTGATTCCAAGCTGCCTGCCAACGTTACACAGATCTGGATTCAGATTGTACTAAAAAATGAAGGGTGGGAGAACTCAACTGGAAGAAGAGCAGCTGGTCATGCTGTGAGCTAGGGTTGATTGCTGCAGCCTGATGGCTCGCTCTGGATTGGACTTCACTTGTGGATGCAGATGCTCTAAGTTTCCAAGTTGAACAGAGGATCCTTCAGCACAAGGGACACACTTGTTCCCTCAGAGTACTGCTTTGATAGGGAGGGGCAAATCTGAAATGTGCTACCTAAAAAGGGGATATTAGCTAATAAACACAAAGTAGCTGGCTTACACACTTTCATGAAAGTAGTTATTAGTGAGACGAATATTGTTGTTGCTGTTGCGTGCAATCAAGTAAGAACTGACCCATAGCTGACTCTCCAGCGGGTTTTCACAGACAGTAATCGCACGGGAGGAGATTGCCTATCTTTCCATGGGGAACAACTGGGGGATTTGAACGGTGTGCCTTTGGATTGCTGCACAGATTTTTACTATTAGGCCACCAGATGAGGGGAAAATTCCCCACAACACAAATTAATGAAATATAATGTAAATTAAAGACTATAAAACTCAACATACATGCATGAAACACAATATATATGAATGATAAAAACATTATAAAATTTAGGATGATCATGAAAAAATGGAGGCTGCTGTCTAGCCATTTACATGTTATTAAATGGCTCTTGTGACAAATTTAGGCATAAAAAACAACCGTGGGCACATAAATGGTGAATAAGGGCTCTTCTTACAGAGAATGATAAAAAGCAGCATGTTTTTCAGGTTAATGTGCTCAGTATTAACCAAAAGTTTAGAGGTTCGAGCCCACCCAGAGGTACCTGGGAACAAAGGCCTGGATATCTACTTCAGAAAAGCCAGCCCTGAAAAGTTCACGGCTCTTTCCTGACACAAACAGGACAGCCAGGAGTTGGTGTTGGTAGAACGTTTCTAGTCAGAAGTAAGATCCTTGTTCCAGAGAGGTGGGGACACTGTTCCTGGGGTCTCAGGGCCTGATACAGAGAGCGATGTAGTAAGAATCACCCAGGGCTGAGGAGCTGAGCTCTGCCCCTTGTATTCACAATCCCCTCAGAGATGGCCCACAGCAGGCAGGAGTGGGTGGTGAGAAGATGCAGAAGATCCAGCCCTACCCAGGGGTTAGGAGTTGATCCTGAAAGCCTAGAGGTGAAGCAGAGCCCTAGGATACCACATCCAAGGGAAGAAAATGGGTCAAAGGCGGGGTGGGTTTAAGTGAACCCAGACAGGGTGAACCCAAGGCTGAGAGCATCTTGGTGGGACTGTTCAGCCAGGCTGTAGCCTGTAGTGAGCTGTGCTGCTTACCCAAAGGCATGTGCGAGTCTCGGTGGTTCAGGCTCCACAGGAGGAAACGGGCAGTTAGAATTAAAGCTGAGGAAACCCAGTGGATGGACAGTTATGAGTCAGGGCAGACTCAGTGGCTGGGAGTTTGGATTTGAAATTAGCTGGAAAAGTTGGGCTCTGAGTCTAGCTCTGTCTCTGCAAGAGTTCACAGGACTTATTTCTTGCTACGTCCTCAAACACAACTGGGGCTATAAATCTAAGATGGGAGAAACAAATGATAAAATATGGCAGTAAATCTCTGGTGATTGGAAGCATGACTACTTCACTATTGTTGTTGTTGCTGTTATATGCCGTTGAGTTGCCTGTGACTCATTGTGACCCTGTGTACAGCAGCTCTAAGCCCTGCTCTGTCCTAAGCCAGTCTCACTGACTCTGATACACCAACCCCAATTGCCCCAGTTACTTTGTCAATCCATCTCACTCAGGGTCTTCCTCTCCTGCACCGTCTTTCTACCATTCTAAGCATGATGTGCTTCTCTAAGGACCCACATGCCCAGAGTATGTGAGACAGAGCTTCACAGTCCTAGTCTTAATGGAGAAACTCTCTCTAAGACAAACCTATTTGTTTTTTTGGCAGGCCATGGTATGTTCAAGACTCTTCTTCAAAACCACAACTCAAAGGCATTGATTCTTCTTCTGTTATCTTTAGTCATTGTACAGCTCTCTGATGCAAAGCAAGTATTTGCAAAGACCATGACATGGGTCAGGCGCACCTGAATCTCTAAACTGACATCGTTGCTCCTCAGTACTCTGGAGAGGTCCCTGACAGCAGATTTTCCCAGGGCAATTTGTCTTTTGATTTCCTGACTGCTGGTACCAAGAGTGTTGATTGTGGAGCAGATCACGTTGTAAAGCTAGGTTTAGAAGAGGATGTGACACCAGAGACATTATCACCAGTGTCTGATGGATCTTGGCAGAAAGCAAAGAGAACCAGAGGAATGTCTATCTGTGTTCCACTGACTATGCAAAGGCATTTGACTGTGTGGATCACAACAAATTGTGGTTAACCTTGAGGAGAATGGGAATCCTAGAACACTTACTTGATTTTCGTTATGTGAAACATTGCCTACTTTACTAGTGACTAACAAATCCATCACTCATCTTGGGCCAATTCTTAGCAGTGTTTGAGCTTGGTTTGTATGAGTAAATGTCCAGAGAGCAGACAACCATGGGGTGTCCGCACAAAAGCAGGTTTCTGGCTCTGCAATGTGCCAGTCTATGATCTCTCTGACCACCTGTTTAAGCTACCAGTTGACCCAGTGACATGAGTGGTTGACCAAGGCCGACAGGACCCCTCATCAAGCACTGAGGTCTCTCTCTGATTATTAAGGTCAGGGGGGATCAATAACCTTTCCCTTTTAAACCTGCCCTGCAAAGACTTTTCAATGTCTATTAAAATCAAAGGGAGCTCTGGTGGCCTAGTGGCAAGAAGCCGCACTGCAATCCTATAGGTACATGGTTTGAATCCACCAGATCCTTGCTCTACTGGATAAGGAGGGGCAATATCCTTCTGTACCAGTCAGATCTGATTTGATGGGACACACACACACACACACACACACAGTCTACTAAAATCTTAGAAAGATTCACAACTTGCATTTTCTAATTACACCCATTAACAGATGAGCCTTTGGGAAAGGAGAAAGTTCAGTTCAATGCTTTTCAAAGCTGAGCATCCTGTCACTGCGCCCGACAGGGATTGGATGGTGATGGGGCCCTTGTGGCTGTGTGCACCACTGGCCCCACTCATGCCCGGGTGCAGCTGCAGCTCCGATCCGGGGCACTCACTCCCATGACAGCCACAGGGACAGACGTGTACACACAGCTCCCACCCTGCCCTCCTCCTTGGCTGACGCTCCAGGGCCTGAGCTTCATTCGACTCATTAACTTCGGCGGCTGTGAGCCGCACAGGGCTCGCAGGGAGGGAGCAAACAGCACTTTGAAGCAGGTGAAGTCTGTTCTGGAATTTTCCCACATTCCCCCTCCTGAGACTTTTCTTCCCATGGCTGGTGTGACAACAGAGATGGTAATTACCCACCGCTAGGAACTATTTCAGGGAGCTCTGCTGCTACAGACCACAGGGAGCCGTGCTGCTAACGCCTAGCTGTTCCTCCTTCTGGTGGTTCAAATCCACCAGCTGCTCTGAAGGACAAAGGTGTGCAATCTCCTTCACGATTACTTATAGTCTTGGAAAACCCACTGGAAGCTCAGTTATTAGTGGACTCTGACTCAAAGGCAATGAGTTTGCATTTATGAAGTATGACGGGGGCCCAGATGGCACAGTGGGTTATATTTGGGCTGCTAAAAGTCAGTGGTTCAAATTCACTAGTTGCTCCAAAGGGAAAGACTGGGCAGTCCCCAATAAAGATTTACAACATTGGAAACGCAACGGAATCAACTCGATGGTAGTAAGTTGAATAAAAAAGTTTTATAATCATTGGAATTGAGCTGAAAAAACAAAGGCTCTTTATTTGGGGGAATGGACATTTGGTGGCCCAGTGGATTAAGCATCGATCTGCTATATGACAGGTCAGAAGTTTGAATCCACCAAAGAAAGATGGGCAGTCTGTTATAAAGATCACGCCCTTGACGTACAACCACTCTGAAAGGCAGTTTGGTGCTTCCCCAAAAAGCTGATCATAGAAATTCCATACGATCCAGCAATTCCACTGCTTGGAATACACCCTGAGAAAGTGAGAACTGAGGCTAAATGGAGGCTCATACTCCAATGTTTATAGCAGCATTAGTCACCACTGCAAGAACATGGAAACAGCCCAGATAGGCAACCACAAACGAATGGATTGAGAAGTTGTGGTACATTCACACAATGGAATACTACACAGCACACAGGGGTAATCCTTTTATAAATTACTACTTAACGTGAGAGGGTCTGGAGAGCATCATGCTGAGCGAACTCAGTTCCACAAGGACAAGTACTGTATAAAAGTATTATTGTAGAATGAGTATGAGGATTCAAGGTGGGGGAGGCAGAGGGGTGAGGATGGGTGGAAATGGGGGGTGGGGTGTTAATCATAGGGTTGCACAATTTGATGGAAGGGTGAAGGAAATGGGAAGGATGCTGTGTGAAAAACAATGTATTCGAACTTTGTAAATAAATCAGTGTTAAATTTTTAAAAACTATAAAAAAAAAAGCTTATGCCCTTGGAAACTCTATGGGGCAGTTCTGCTCTGTCCTGTATGATTACAATGAGTCTGAATCAATTCAACACCAAGATGTCAACAAGAATCTTTGGTTTCGCGTGGGTTCAGCAACTCAGTGGTGTAAATGGTTAATGTGCCTGGCCGCTAACTGAAAAAGGTTGAGTCTACCCAAAGCCACCTCAGAAGAGAGGCCTGGTAATTTCTACTCATCGTTGAGTTGCAAATTGACTCAGAGCAGACCCTCCAGTGGGTTGTCACGAGGCTGTAAATCGCAGGGGAGACTGCCCACCCTTCTCCCGTGGAGCCTCTGGTGGAGGGACCATCAGCGAGGCTCCGCCTTTGGACAAGGAGCACAGCCGCCCGAGGACAACATACACCGCAGAGCTCCCTTCTCGTGATCTACCTCTGCAAGGCAGCCTTTGAAAACCGTACCACGTGAATGCAGTTCTCATCTGACACACATGAGGTCACAGGTTAGAATTAGAGGTAGCTCTATGAGCCACAGTCAATCCAGTGGAAGCCGGTTTGTTCTGGGTTGGCTCACTCTGGGAACTGTAGGCTGAACCTCGCTTCTGAGGATTTGTTAGAAATCCGGAGTCTGGGTCCCTCTCAGAGCTGTAATACAAGAACCTAAATTTTACCCAGATCACCCTACAGTTTAGAATACGCAGTAGTAATGATTTTCTGCTAAATGAGAAATTTTAGTAATTACCAAATTTAGTAATTGCCTTTAGGACAGGAATCTCTGGGTGGCATAACTGATTAAGCTCCAAGCTGCTAACACAAAGGTTGCTGGTTAGAATCCACCTGGAGGCACCTCAGAAGAAGGGGGGAAAAGCCTGGAGATCTGCTTCTGAAAGGTCATAGCAGATGGAGTGCAGTTCTTCTCCGAAACACACAGACTCACTATGAGTCCGAAGTGATTTGATTTGAGGGAGCTCTGGTGGTGCAGTGGTAAGGAATTGCTCTGGCAGTGCAAAGGTACAAGGTTCAAATCCCCCAGATGCTCTCTGTGGGAGAAGGATGGGCAGTCTTCTCTCATGTGATTTACTTCCTCTAAAAACCCACTGGAGGATCCGACATGGGTCAATTCCAACTCAACAATACCCAGCAACAACTGGCTAGTCTTTAAGGGTAGGTGTGTAGGTGTGTGTGTGTGTGTGTGTGTGTGTATGAGATTTGCACATTGATAACCCTCTGGAAGTCTGATGAAATCTAGAACTCCCTTCCTGCTCAAAATACTATTTTTAAATGTACAAAAATACAAAGAAAACAATTCCATGGAAATATTCTTAAAACAGGTCACATCATGACTCATGCACTTTTTAATTTACACTTTATCTAAGATGATCTAGCAGCAATAATAGCTGCCACAGTTTTGAAGCGATGATGCACGCAGATGACATTTGATAAAACCTGCTACAACTAAGATGTGTCTAAAGTCTACTGATGTCGAAGACACGAAGCTGCTAATCACGGCCTGTCAGCTGCAGTCATTACTGGAAGAAATACTAAAGTTGTGCTATAGTTTGGTCAAAACACACATTACTTTCCTTCTCTTCCAAGTTCAGAGGGCGCCACCCACCTCCCTGCTCAATCCCTTAACAGAATCCAGGTGAAGGGGAGAGCTATGTAAGGGTCTGGTGTAAAAGAATGGGAGACAATAATGTGGCTCACATTTGGGAGAATCCCCTTCTTCCCTGAAATCCACCAGGTCAGCCTTTTTGGAAGGAAATCTGGTTGACGCAGCTGTTTAAGTGCTCCATTGCTAACCAAAGGTCAGCCGTTCACACCCACCAACCACTCTGTGGGAGATGCGGCCAATGACTTCTGTAAAGATTTACAGGCCTGGAAACCCTGTGGGGAGAGTTCCACTCTGTCTGAAGGGCTATTATGAGTTGGAATCGACTTGATGGCCAAGGTTTTTAGCCTTTGAGGTTTCTGTCAACTGGCTTTCACTCAGTTCCTACCACAGGCCTAAGTATATGTTTTATAAGTGTTTCCGACCAAACTCTCTAGGCTGGGTTCTGGATAGTTCTGAAACAGACATCCCATGCTACCTTCTGAAAATAGTATTACACAGTGTAAAGAAAGTAAAACCATCTAGTAGGGAGCCACCCTCTCATCCGCACAGGTACTTCTACAAAAATGTGGATTTAATGTAGATCACTAAAGCTGAGTTCTGGAACGTCCTCCTTGCTCTGCCAGAGGCCCCGGGCTGCCTCCCAGCCTCTTGGATCATAAGCCCCTTTCCAGGGTAACTTTTCTTGCCAAGAATAAGCAACACACCCACAGCCATGTCAATTGTGGTTCTCAAAATAAGATTCATTTTCAGGAAAAGCCAAAATTGATTTGTCTCTGAATTTAAAAACTGTACATCCAAGGCCTCTGCCAGGTCTGCAGGCCATTTTCCTTTGGCTACTACAAGTGCCACGAGAGCACAACAAAGCCCTGCACACCGCCCCAAAAAGTGCCAGGAGAGCAACAAAGCCCTGCACACCGCCCCAAAAAGTGCCAGGAGAGCAACAAAGCCCTGCACACCGCCCCGCGGCATCCGCCCCACACTCGGTTTTAACGCTCACAGAGGAGCTGCTACTACAAACCAGGGCACTTTCCTAACAAAAACAAGCCAAGTGAGTGGATTTGGGTGGCACATTTATAAGGGAGAAACCTACAAATGGAGACAGTCTTACATGAGAATTTTTGCTCAAAAAGAACTATTGCCAAGTTCCCAGGAGTTCTGTGAGAGAATTGCAACTTAGAGAGTTAAAGCCCTTCTCCCCACCAAGCCTACCCATACGTTTTCACACTGATGCGTGTGTGCACGCATGCGCGCGCACATCC
This sequence comes from Elephantulus edwardii, assembly GCF_000299155.1. Taxonomy (NCBI): domain Eukaryota; kingdom Metazoa; phylum Chordata; class Mammalia; order Macroscelidea; family Macroscelididae; genus Elephantulus; species Elephantulus edwardii. Next base: position 2,122,006 of record NW_006399941.1, on the reverse strand, counting down.
CCCCATCCCCACCCCACCCCCATCCACGCTTAGTTATCCTTTTCTAAGTTTGTTTACTTAAACCTTTCAGCTTGAACATCCTCAATCAGTTCGTTGCATTATCTCTGTCTAGTTCTCCATCGACAGTGCTTTGTTCTTGTTAGGTGCCATCAAGTTGAATGTGATCATAGTGATTCCATGACCAAGGGATCTGAACCCGGCCCTGTGCTGCGCCATTCTTATCATCTCTGCCCACACTTGAGGCCACTGTTACAGTCACTGTGTCAACCCATCTGCTTGAGGGTCTTCCTCTCCTTTGTTGAAGCTCCACTTTTCTGAATATAATATCCTTCTCCAAGAACTATTCCCTCCTAACAATATGTCCCAAAGATGTGAGACAAAGTTTCATCATCCATCCCTCTAAGAAGCACCCTGGCTACACCCTCTCCATGGTATATTTGTTTACTCTCTTAGCAGTCCATGGGATAGTTAGTACTCTTCTCCAGTCCCCAACTCAAAAGGCATTGATTGTTCTTCTGTCATCTTTACTCATTGTCTGACTCTCAGAAGCACAGTAAGTAACTGAAAAACAAACAAACAAACAAACAAAAAAACCGAACAACAAACCATGGCTTGGAGCAACAGCACCTTGTAGAGGTCCCTGATGGCAGACTTTCCCAATGCAATGTATCTTTTGATTTTCTGACTGTTGGTACCAAAGGTGATGATGGTGGATTCAAGTAAGATGAAATAATTGACAATGTCTGTCTGTCTCTGTCTTTCATGATATTGCTTATTGACCCAATGGTGAAGATTTTTGTTTTCTTTATGCTGAGATGTAATGCATATTGAACGCTGTAGTCTTTGATCTTACGGCAAACATTTCAAGTCCTCCTCATTTTCAGCAAGCACGGTTGTGCCAACTGCATAGTGCGGTTGTTGATGAGACTTCTTCTGATCCTGTTGCCACATTCTTCTTCATAAAGCCTAGCTTCTTAAATGGTTTGCTCAGCATACAGATTGAACATGGATGGAGAAAGGATATATTCAGGTTTGTTGTTGTTATGTGTCAATGAGTTGAGTACAACTCACAGTGACCCTATGAATAAGAGATCCGAACCTTGTCACAATCTGTGATACACATGAGCCCATCGCTCTAGTCACTGTGTCAACCCACTGGGTTGAAGGTTTTCCTCTTTCGCCATTCCTCACCTTCCCAAGCATGATGTCCCTCTCCAACATAACTTCTCCTAGCAACATGCAAAAAGTATGTGAGATGAAGCCTCATCATCCTCTCACCCAAAGAACACTGTGGCGGCATCTTCTCCAAGACATATTTGTTTGTCCTTTTGGCAATGCATTGCATATTTTGTACTCTTTCCTGACACCATAACTCAAAGGCATCAATTCTTCTCTTATCTTTATTCATTGTCCAGCTCTCAGCAGCACAGCAAGTGACTGAAAAAACCCATAGCCTGAATCAGGTGCACCTTAGTCCTCCAACTTCATTATTATTCCTTAATAATTTGGGGAGGTCCCTGACCACAGACTTTTCCCAGTGCACTACATCTCCTAATCTCCTGACTGTTGGTACTAAGTATATTGATTGTGGATCCAAGTAAGATGAAATTATTGACAGTTTTAATCTTTTTTTATCTATCATGCTGTTGCCTATCAGTCTCATGATGAAAATTTTTGTTTTCTTGACATTTGGTTGAGTCATAATGCAGAATATAGCCTAGAAGCAGAGGAAAACTCATAGATTTGAGAGCAGGACTTCTGTCACAACTGATGAAGTGAAATCAGAACACATCTGAATTTTGAAAATTTAGATAAAGCAGAAATACAGACAGAATGGGGAAACATTTTTAATCTAAGCCCTGGAATGGGTACCTTGGAAAAGGTGCTGTGAACCCTTTCAAAATGCTCATGCAGGAAACTCAGCTCCAGGAAGGTGACATTCAGTGCTGTGTAGTCAGCTGCCATCTTTGAGCGGGGCATCATTGTTTCTGACTCTGCTGATCAGGATGCTATGCAACATATTCTGCTCTTTCTCTAAGAGGGAGATAATGTTTCTTTCAGAGCATAATTAAAAACTTTTCCTGTACTAGTTACTGTTTCAATTCACTTACATTTATATATTTAAGTCTTATATTCTTTCTCTTTATCTGTCTTGAATGAATCAGGAAGATCAGATTGAAAGTCTTGTTTGAGGGCTAATCTATCTGTGGGTGATGAAATTTACTGTTTCATAGTAAATCTGATTTTACAAATAAGAACTGTGCTATCACTGTCCTTTGGCAGAAAAAGTGATGACATGGAAGGTCAGATAGCACTGCTTTAGTTTAAGAATAACCCAGAGGTTGCTTCTAGACTAAGAGGAAATGTGTGTGGTTGAACAGAGTAAAACAATTAGAATTGATAGCAGATTCTCTTCCTATTCTGAATTCCTAATGGCAATAGATGTTATGATTAAGACTACTCAAGGCTAAAGAGATGATTGATGTTTTCCGATTTACAGCTAGAATAACTCTCTCCACTCACTCTTCTGATAAGGTATCTTAGTCACATACTGGTGTTTAACATAGGAGTCCCTAAGGGGTACAAATAGTTAATGTGCTTGACTACTAACAGAAAGTTTTGACACCACCCAGAAACCTCTCCAAAGAAAGAGCTAGGGAGATATTTCTGAAAAACTCAGCTACTGAAAATTCTAGAAATCACCATTGTATTCTACACACATTGAAAAAATCCATGGTCATCATGAGTTTGTCAACAGCTTTAGTTTACTTGGCTCCACAATCAACACTTTTGGTACCAGCAGCCAGGAAATGAAAAGACAAATTCCATTGGAAAAGTCTGCTGTCAGGGAGCTCTCCAGAGTACTGAGAAGCAATGATGTCAGTCTGGAGACTAAGGTGCGCCTGATCCAGGCAATGGTCCTCACAATTATGTGCTATACATTAGAAAGCTGGAAAATGACCAATGATGATATGCCATTGAGCTGTGGTGCTAGAGAAGAGTCTTAGATACACCACGGACTACTAAGAGAACGAAAAGATTCGTCCTAGAGACAGTGAAACCAGGTTGCTCCTTGGAGGCAAGGATTTTGAGGCTTCATCCTACATACTCTGCACATGTGACCAGTCCTTGGAGAGGGACATTAGGCTTGGGAGGGAGGAGGGACAGCACAGAAGAGGAAGACCCTCAATGAAATGAATTGATTCAGTGTCTGGGGTAAAGGAGATCAATGTGTCACAGACAGTAAAGTCAGCTCAGGATATAGCAGGCTTCAGAGCTGTCGTACATAGGGTCGCTATGAGTTGCAGGCAACTTGACAGCACATAACAACAACAACAACATGAGTTGGGAGCCAACTCAGTGGCATCTCCCAGCAACAATCAGTGATTTGGCCCCATGCATACAGAAGGCTTTCCACCACCATCAAGTTTGGTTGGTTCCCTGGGACCCCAACAAAATTCTTACAAACCAAGATGATTCCCAGATACATGTTTCAGCTTCAGAACTCAACCCCATTCAACATTCTTTGACTTACTTGAGGGATAAAACTGAAGCCAAGCAAGTTCTAGCCTGCAAAGTGGGTTATGCAAAGGACTTAGCTTTACTGAGCCAAACTGCACCCTTTGCTTTCTGCCACATTCTTTCCTGCAGCGTTTAGAGACAATTTTCTATTTCCCTTCCAGGTCTTGACTGCACAGCTGCCAAAATTATCTTGCATCTGTTACAATAAAATACCTGTGATGTTTTCCAAAGCCAGCAGCTTATTGCCAGCAGTCAACCCTCTACCCCACAGGCAGCCAGCTGCCTGGCAACTTAAGTCAGAGTGTTGCAAGTTGAAGGCAAAGGTGAAGTTGGCAAGCCAAAGACAGGCTCCTTGGAAGGCAGGCCCTCTCCTTGCTGATGGAACCAACCAACCAAAAAAAAAAAAAAAAAAGGAACATTTTGCTTTGCCAAAGTGACAGAAACAGGATCACAAGGCAAAAGAGTAAATAAATAGTGCCATTCAAGAACTCTAGCACGAAGCTGGGGACAATATGTCATTTGGAGGGTCAAATATATCTTAGAATTGTATCCCATTTCCTCTTGCCTACTGTTCCTGTCCGTCTAGCTAGGAGCTTCCATTTTGTCCTAATTTTCTCAGAAATAAGCTCAATTAGTCGCCAAACTTTGAATGTAGCAAAATGTTTCTTTAACCAGAAGTATCACTTGATGTCTTTCTACATGCCCAGTTCTTCTACTGCATTCAAAATATAGTGGAACTGATTCTTCAAGAATAGATTATAACGAGGAAAGCAAATCTAGAGGCCAAGGTCAATGGCTCTCATGGTCTAGCTCACTGTTCAGGGAGGAACCTTGTAGGTGAGTATTGATTGTGAGAGCTCATATTGTACTCTATTGGAGCCATCTCTGGAGTTACAGTAGGGCTGTGTCCTCAGCCACACCTCAGTTTAATAGACCAAAACAACCTGAGGCAGGTGTCTGTAGAGGAAAGAAAAGTCATAAGATTGCAGCGTGGAACTCAACCAGCCTTCTCCGCCTTTCTATGTGGGGCAGATGCCATATCAATGGAGGAGTGTCGCCATCTTGAATCCTGACTTCTGAAGGCGGAGCTGCCGTCAGGACCTCAGAGGTCAGAAGGATTTTACCTTCCTCTCATCTCACCCTTTATCCAGTGTCATCTACCGCAGAAAATGTAGAGGATCGTGTTTGAGTGAGAGGGAGGGAGCTGCCTACAGAAGTTCTCAAGAGGATTCAATTTGTATGTAAACATAGAAGGATCCTGTGCTAGACACTTAAGAGATGAAATCCTGTTGATCTCTTTCAATCATGACATCTTCCTTGTTGAGTTGTCCCACTCCTTTAGTTTGGCCTGGTTTTGTATGCAGATACATAGATCCTGGGTATGATAGACAAAAATAAAAAGTGACAAATGAAGTCAGAGTCCAGTCCTGGTCAGAGGCACAGAGGGTGCAGCTAGTTGAGATTTAATCTAAATATCTAACTCTTCCAACCTTCTGTAAGTGAGTTGGTCAATGAGCTCCCTTAAAGGCGTGGCTTCAGTTCCTGAGCAGATCTGACTGCCTCGACATTTCTCTTTGAGAGCCTGCGTGATTCAGAAGTCAAAGGGCCCCTCTTGCTCCTCCGAGATAGAGGGAGTTCTAGGGCTGTGGCACATTCAGAGAAAGAAGAGGTGACTCATCCTGCAGTTATAGCCTTCCGGGAACCCAAAGCTCTACCCTGGGAGCTGGCTCCCCTGAAACAAGAAGCCACAGCACCTCATGGGCAAGCTGGAGAAATTCCCTGGGTGCTGTGCTTTCTAAAGGCCCCTCATTCGAGGAGTCCCAGCCTCAGTCCGACTGGCTTCCAGTTGAGTTTCTGCAGTTGCGCAAACCAAGTTTCTGGCTGCATGTGAAATTCCAGTGCGTACAGGAACGGCAGGTTGCTTAATCTCCACCTTGAGAGCCAACCCCTTTTCTCTAAGTACAGGCAGAGGTGCGTGGCTCACACGGTAGATGACAGGGCCCACCCCTCCCTACTCTGGCGTGACGATCACCCTGGCGCCATCTTGTTTTGCAGGCCCAACTCCCATGGGGCCCCATTCTCGTCATATTTTCATCCTTCCTCACTCTCTCACTCACATATTTTCATCTGTCAAACTAGGCCCCACCTCCATTCTTTTCTAGTGACAGCATCCAATTTCCAAATACAAGCTAGAGCCTTAATTGTCTGGGGGGAGGGGGCAGTGTCGTGTGTGCACGCTGAGGGGATATAGCAGTAATTTTCTTTTCCTTCTTAAACTCCAATCTCCTTGTGGGAACCTTTCCTGTGTTTCTTCAAGGGACAATAAGCCGCTCAAAGAAAGCAGGTCCACAGGCAGGCCTGTGGTTCCAGCAGAGGATACGCATGAACAAGGTCACGAGGTTTTCCTCTTCCCTCATTAGAAACACGATTAACAATGGAAAATCTATGTGGGTAGAGAATGGCATGTCCAGGGGAAAGGCTGGTGAGCCCACAGTCAGAGTTCTCAGCAATAAAGACACGCTGCTCTGGACACGAGAAAACCTGACATTCACCCCACTATCTTCCTTTCTTTTTTCACAGAAACTCTTTTCAACAATGTGGCCACACTCAACACTCTCATTGCAGAAGTCTAGCCAGTATTCAGCCCATAAACGAAGAGAAAGAAGGAAGTGAAGCACATTGTATAAATGATCTGGGCTTCGGTCTCCATCAAGCTTTGCTAGCAGTGGGCCCCCTCCACGTGCAGCCTGACCCACAGGCCTCTTTGCCAGCTTGTTCACACATGAGGGGAAAGTGTGACACCCAACCAGGGGCATCCAGCTGATGTGACCTTTGTTTATCATGTGGATCTTCAACCTCTCTGCCTCTAAATCCATGCTTTTGGAGGCAAGAATACCATTTAACAATATAACACCAAGAACCAAAATCCATTTCCAAAACAACTGCTCTTTCAAAGAGTAGAGGATTTAGTAGGCTAACCCACTAACTATACCCTCATGAATTTTATTGAACCTGCTCTGAAGATCCTTCTCTGAAGGATCGGATGTCAGATGTGTGACTCTGTAGGCCATACAGGTCTCTATCTTTTAGTCTTCTTCGCTTATTTCTTGACACAAGAATTTAAAAATGTAAAGCACACTCTTAGATCCTGGACCCTCTAAAGCCAGGCTGGACAGGCTTTGACCCATAGTGGGTCGACTGGGGACTGCTTCTGGAATGGACTATGGGTTGATAGGTGCCAGCTAGTCCATTTTGACTGAGAGCAACCCCACGTGACAGAGCAGACCTGCCCCATCAGGCTTTGTCGGCCCATGATTATCTCGTCTGTGTATGCAGACAATGCTGCATGGCTTACACTTTCCTAGTTTTTATTAGGGTCGAAATGGTAACACTTAATCTTTTAGATTGGAAGCAAGAGTGGCATCCACTTCCTAAACCACATGCCTCTGGAAACTCTATGAACTTTGATAAATGTTGATAGTTACAGAAAGACTCCAGACCTTTTGTTCATAGGGTTGCTATGGGTGTGCTCGACTCAAAGGCAATCAACAATAATAACAACAAATCTTTATGGCAGCAGATGATGAGGCTTTTGTCCTGCATAGCTGCTGGGGGGAGCGAACCACCAACCTTCACCAAGCTCAGCTGCATGCTGAGTTGCCGCCTTAACTTAAACCAAGAACCCCCATTGTTATTGAGTAGATTTCTGACTTGGAACCACTCTCTGTTGAGTTTCTGAGGTTATATCTTTATGCTATATCTGTATCTTTATAGGAGGAGACTATCTTCTTCCCACGGAAGAGTTGATGGAACTACTGACCTTTTAGCTAGTCACACAAACACGTCTTGCAACACGCCACCAGAACGCCTTAGCTTCACTGAAAAAAAGCAAGTGGGACAGACTAAAGTGAAGGATACTGTGTTCACCAAGTCTCCCTACCAGGAATTCATTGACCATCTTGTAAAGACTCACACCAGAGTCTCTGTGCAGAGGACCCAGGATCCAGCTGTGGCCACCACATAGTGGATTTTTTATAAAATAAAGTGAATTAAGTTAAAAAAAAAATGAAGTGAAGGCTAGGAGGCAACGGGGACTTATCCAACAGATGGATGGTCAGAAGAGCTTGTGTGTGTGAGGGGCAGGTTGTAACAGCCCACAAGAGGGGCCGTTTCCCCATTCCCATACAATAGATCTAGTTGTGGGATGGAGTCCCTGGACAGTGCAAATGGTCAACATGCTTGGATGCCAATCTAGAGGCTGGAGGTTCAAATCCATCCAGAAGAACTACCAAAGAAAGCCCTGGTGATCTATTTCTGGAATGTTGTTGTTGTTGTGTGCCATTGAGTTGAAACTGACCCATAGCTGACCCTCTGGTGGGTTTTCAGAGGCAGTTAATTGCAAGGCAGGAGACTGCCCATCCTTCTCCCACGGAGTGGCTGGTGGATTCGAACCACGTGCCTTTGGGATTGCAGCACAGCTTCTTGCCACAAGGCCACCAGGGCTCCCTGCTGTTGAAACTCCTACAGAGCAGTTTGGCTTTGCTACCGATGATATCACGAGGAGGTGGAGTCAGCATGACAGTAACTGGCTTACTTAGGGCTGCGGGACGCTGAGAAGTCATGAGAGAGCGAGCATAGATGAGGCGTGGGTTTGCCTTGTCTAAGCACAGCCAACCCTCAAGCCTCCAGGCCTAAAAATGCAAAGCCACACAACTTAACTTGGCCACCACATTCTTGAGGATGACAAGTAGCCCACAAACGGTAACCACAGCAGGTCCCACCCGCACCTCCTCAGATGCTCCCCTGTGGGTAATATCAGTGTCTGGAGGTCAAGTCACACCACTCCAGTCCTCGGGGGGGTGGGGAACGGGACTCCACCACATGAAGGTTCTATACTGGCCCCTGCCACAAGCTCACACTGACCACACATTCCACTGCCGAACTATCCTGGAAATGAAGTCGGCTCAATGCCACAAACTGTGACCACTGCACTAGAGAAGACCCCCATCAGGTTATCTGGGTGCCGCCAGGGAGGAAGACCTGGAAGTGGCCCTGAAATGCAGCTTGAGATCGTCCAGATTCTATACTGTTTCTCTGTGTCACAAGCTCCAAGTCCTTACAACAGTCAAGGCCCTCTGAGAGCTACAATCCCAGAAGCACAGATCAATCTCTAAAGCATCCGTGTGTGTGTGTGTGTGCGCACGCGCAGCCCTTTCCCCTCTCATTTATTGTCCACATGTGAAGACGTCTCTATGACGATTTTCCAACCCTCCTTCCCTCCCTTGACCCATACCCAGCATCCACACCTGACTCTCACTGTACAGTGATCTGTTACTTAATATCCTGATACATTCTGGAATAGGACATGCGATCTGGACATTGTGTGAATATCCCACAGTAGCCTGGTCCTGTTATTACTTTAAGCATGTACCTTAGAAATGCTTGCCACGGTGTTGGCAGGTATTCCCACTGGCCCTCAAGCTGTGTTATCAGCCATTTCTCCATCTTTGATGGCGATCCCTATTGCATCTTCACAACCTTCTATAGTTTTCAGTGGAGAGGACCCTTTCATAGTCTGGAGAATTTTTTTTTTCTCTCTTTGTTTTTAAGGATTGCTGAGACTATCAAGTGCAACAAGCCTAAATAATGGGCAATAGCATTCACTGATTTCCCACCTTCCTGTTTAATAACCTTTTGTTTCATTTCCAAATCGATACTTCTTTGCCTCAGGCAGCAGCTATCACTAGCGGTGGTTTCCCTGCCAGTTTGAGGGCCATGGTGTGCTTCACAGTAACATTTTTGAAAGCAAATGCAACAGCGAGATAAGGCCACAACACTCAAGAGGCATGCTATTTGCAGATTGGACACAGCTGCTCCTTATGAGTTGTTACATAATAAACTTTTTCAATAGAAACTACAGTATAGAACATACATTAGCCAATAGCATAGGCATTCGTTATGCCTATCAAAATGCACACACTATATGCTATTTCTGTGCTGTATCATTATATACCTGGCAGCCCAATCACTCTGTATACAAGAAACAGCCGATGCGTGTGTTGAATGCAAGCAGCTACTGCCCTCACTAATAACCCATTCACCAGCTGGCCTTCTGAAGTCTGTCATGACTTTATGGGACCAGGGATGCTTATGCGGTTAGAAGTCGCCTGAATGGATGCTATGAGGCACATGAATATACTTTCCAGTCCCTTGGCTCTGAAGCAGAGCTAAGGCAGCCTGCCTTAATGTAGAAAACATCAGCGCATGCAGGCTATACGCTGGGTCCCCGTCAATTTCTGGACATTTCACAGCTGTTGTACATCCACCTCCTTGCTTACAAAGCCCACAGAAATTAGCAAGCACCTCAGCGGCTCTGCCCTATGCAAACATAGCAAGAGGCAAGGCTGGAGAGCAGTTTCTGGTCGACTATCTTCAAAGTCTTTACGCTTCATTTATCCACTGCCAATTTCCCAATCCGTTTTAACTTAAACACTGCATCATTCTAGATGCATTTTTTTTTTGGAGGGGGGCATCTGTTTTGCTTTAGAGCAACCACTGTCACTTGGTCATCTTACCAGAGAGTAACAAACTTTTGCTAAGGCAGGTATCAGATGGACGCCCAGCTTTGGCCCACGTCTGCTTCTGAGGGCATTATTACCTGCTCGTTTCTATTATTATTATTTTGAAAGGTATCTTTTTGGAAGACACAGGAGTCAGATTCAGAGAACAAAGGGGGCCCCTCCACCTCTCAGGTGTGCCTTCCTACCTGCCTCCACAGCAAATCAGGCGAACACTCTCTGGGGTACATCAGCAGCCACTCCAGCGGGACAGATTCCAAAGTTGGCTGGGCTTCATTTCCCCTCTCCATTCAATCTTTAAACTCCTGGCTTGTTAACTATCAACAAGAATGCAAGCGGTGCCAGTGTACGCTCCCGACTTCCTGCCAGTCCCCATGCTCTATGGAGACCAGCGTGCGGATTCCTGCTCTCCTCCACCCGCCTCACCTCCCAAGCTCCCGGGCCCCACCCACAGCACTCAGATCATTTTTCATTTATGAGTGCATCCAGCTAAACTCTGTTTGTCAGAGAATTAGCCAACTCTTGCTCTGCAAGATCAGTGGACTCATGCCGCTAAAAATGGCTTTAATTTGCTGGGAGGACCAGGGCAGAGAGGAGCCTGGTAGAAGCCATTCACTGACTGTGATGGCAAATAGCTGCAGGCAGGTCAGCGTGTCCATCTGTAAGGGACACACACCTCAGAGACGGAGCCAAGGAGCTTGCTTTTTGCAGGGAACATCAGCACAGCTGACTCGCGTGGACTGAGCATTTTGAGCACGAGACCACCTCAGACTTTAAAAATGGGATGCTTAGCTGATTAATCAAGAAACTTTTTATCCAGTGAAATGACTTCTCAGTAAATAAAATACATCTTGTACTTATTAAATGCAAGGTTGTAAAAATTGCATTCACATTTGTATAACTTGAGAATTCTCCATTTTTAAAAAAATTATTATTATTTTGTGTGTGTGTGTACTATCAAATCGGATCTGACTGGCACAGGAGGAGATTGCCCCTCCTTCTCCAGCAGAGCATCTGATGGATTCAAACCAAGCTCCTCTGGGACTGTAGTGTAGCTTTCTCCCACGAGGCCACCACAGCTCCCTGATTTTTAGGGTTTTTTTGTTTTGTTTTGTTTTGTTTTTTTAAAGTCAATCCCTTGGTAAGCAAAGTTTACATGTCACGTTGTCGTCACAGGGACCCTAAGTCCACAACTTTCTTACACAATCAAATGCTCAGCTCACATAGACTAAGACTAATAAAAATGGTACCAGCTGGCTCTTGAAAACCCTTAACACTGCTGGGATATCACCAACTAGGAAGATGACACTATTTTACACATTGTGATTTGGTCACGAGACAGAACTTTGCAAAACAGCCTTCCAGGAGTTGTTTAAGATTTGCAAGAGAGCCACAGATGGGTGGTGAAGTTGTTAGGAAGTTGTGCAGCTAATCCAAAGGCGGCATCTGGCTGGTGGTTCAAATCCACCAAGATGGTGGGCAAGAAAGACGGGCAGTCTCCTCCTGTGTTATTTACAAACCCAATGGCAGGTCAAGCTGCGAGTCAGTTCTGATTTGATGGCACAGAGAGGTCTGCATGGATCAACACAGGAACAAGGAAAGCCAGGAACAGGAAGAGGAAATGACATGCTTGGCTTATTGCCTCCACAATTACTTCCTTTGCCACAAGACCAGGAAAGGTGGATGGTATCAAACCATCACTGTTACTCAACAATTTGATCAAAGCTTCTCCGGAAGAGTCCTGAGCAAAAATGAGAAAATGTGGCACAGAGTTTCAAATTCTCATAGAATCTAGACTTGCTGGAGTCACTGCAAGATGGATGAAGCCTGGAAACTGTTGCCTCGAGACACTCTTTAAATTACAAAATAAAAATACTCCTTGAAATCTTCTTCAAAATGAACAATAGGTTGTCATTGTTACAGTCATTATGTGATGTTGAGTTGGAATTGACTCATAGCTGACCCTCCAGCGAGTTTGCAGAAGATGACCCATCTTTCTCCCTAGAAGCAACCTGTGGGTTAGAATTGCTTTGCCTTTGTGTTAGCAGCACAACTCCTTGCCACTAGGCCACTAGAGCTTTTTATGAATAATAGTTTGGGGGTGTCTGTGGGGAAGTCTGCTTTGAGCATTGAGTTCTTCTTATGAACTATTTATATGGAACCAAATCAACAGTAGCAACTTGAAAGTTTAGATAGGCAACTTAGGAGGCACTGAGTTCAAGTCAGTGAGAGAGCAACAACTTGGAAAAGGAGTATGAGAATGGTGTTAAATGTAAAAGATGTCAACAAGCAACATCTTGACACATGGAGAAAAGAATGACATTGTCAATGATATGATTTTATTTGAATCCATAATCAACATTCACAGTAGAAGCAGTAAAGGAATCAAAAGACATGCTATACAGGGAAAATATGCTGTCTAGGACCTCTTGAAAGTACTGAAGAAGAAGAGTGTCAGTTAAAAGACTAAGGTGTGCCTACTTCAAGTCATTGCATTTATAATTGCTTCATAAGCATCAGTAAGTGGAGTGACAAATAAGGATGACCGAAGAAGAAGGGATGGCTTTGAAATCTGGTGCTGGCAAAGAGTACTGAGTGTACCATGGACTGCCGAAAGGATAAACAAGTGTGTCTTGGAGGAAGTATAGCTAGGGCATTCCTTAGACATAAGGATGATGAAATTTTGTCCCACACTTTGGATATGTTAACAGGAGGGCTCAGTCTTTTTTAAAAAGACATCATAGGAAAGGGAGACAGTGAAAGAGAGAAAGGCCCTCCTGGAGAGAGACTGACACGGTGAAGCCTGGCAGAGTGTGTGAAGATGGAGCAGGAGGGCAAGGTTCCAAGCTGTGGCTCTAAGCTAGGAGTTGTGGTTGACTCCGTGGAACCAAACAACAGTCACAATTAATGGGACTCTTTCTTCACATAGAGACTGTTGGGTTGGTGTTATGTTCTGCTGTGTATATTTTCAATAACAACAAAATAAAAAAATAATAACCAGAGACTTCCAGAAACCCTACATATGTATCTCATGGCTTCCTCTATGTGTAAAATCGCCTTACAAAAAGGGTCTCCATGCCTCATTAGTCAGATATCCACATCCCAAAAGGCCCCATGGCCTTCTCAGCTTGCACAAAATACCTAAATGGGGATGGCAACTCACTATCAAAATACTGGGGAGGTCTTTCAGCAACTCCACTTGTTGGGAATAGAAAAGAAACACATGTCTTCTTCCACTTACTTGCAACCACTCTCAAATCACACTTCCTGAGGGTGACTTGGCTTTAAGGCAGACAGGGGCCCTTCTCAGCTCATCATTTAGCTTAAAGTTTTATCCAAGATGGACTTAGCATGTCTATGAAATCCACATCATGATAAAGAAGTCTCAGTCACTCTAGGAAATTGGGTCTTGAAATTATTTATAAAATATTTTCTGTGTTCACAGCTTCAGTTTGCTCAGCTCCACAGTCAACACTCTTGGTACCAGCAGTCAGGAAATCAAAAAGCATATCGCGATGGGAAAGTCTGCTGTTAGGGACCTCTCTAAAGTACTCAGGAGCAACAGTGTCTCTCTGGAGACTAAGGTGCGCCTGATACAGGCCATGGTCTTTGCAATCGCTTGTTATGCATCAGAGAGTTGGACAATGACTAGGGAGGACAGAAGGAGAGTGGATGCTTTTGAGCTGTGGTGCTGGAGAAGGGTACTGAATGTACCATGGACTGCCAGGAAAACAAACAGATTCATCTTGGAGAGGATTAAACCAAGCTACTCCTTGGAGGCAAGGATTCTGGGGCTTCGTCTGACATACTTTGGACATGTTGCCAGGAGGGACGGGTCCTTGGAGAGGGACATCATGCTTGGGAGGGTGGAGGGACAGCGCAGGAGGGGAAGACCCTCTATGAGATGGATTGATTCAGTGACTGGGGTAATCGGGATGGGTGTATCAGAGGCGGTGCGGTTGGCGCAGGATAGAGCAGGGTTTAGGGCTGTTGTGCAAAGAGTCGCTATGAGTCGGAAACGACTCGACGGCACATAACAACAACAACAAGAAAAAAAATGATGACAGTATTAGAACATAAAAGTTTGAGTGTGTTTTCTTTAATAAAAACATTTATTTATTCATTTCTTCTTTTTTTTTTTTAAACCCACCTTGTTTGTTTTCACGCCTATTCCTGGTGGATCTGGTCCTCCCAAGACCTCAAAACAACATCTTTGGGAAACGTAGGTGCTCTGCCTTTTCGAGATGAGGCAAAGACATGCAAGATAAAAAGCCCCTGGCAAGTCTTCTCTTTCAAGGGTGGGGTGGAAAGGGAACCCACAGGAGGATTAACAAGTCTCCAGAACAGTTCAGTCCAAATTGTGAAGAACAGACCAGAAGCCTGAAAGGTGGCTGTGTGTGAGCTCCTGGGACTTACCAGTCCAGTTCAAAGAAGAGTGGGCTCCTATTGTAATCTCAGAAGGATGTCCATTATTTTTTTCTTTCTTTTTAAGAAATGGAAAAAAGAAGCTAACATTTTCTTGGCCCATCACCAAATTACAGTGCTAATCAGAGGTAAAATTTACTTTAGAACAATCTTCCAAGTGTTAGTTTGTAACATCGGCCAAAAATCTATGGTGGAACCAGTTATTCTACCTCTCTGTCCCTTTTTCTCAACAAAGGGTGTGTAACTACATAGTTTTGCTTCCAAGGAAATTGTTGCTACGTTTATTCTAACCCCCAAAAGTAGCATGTTGAATGGACTAGATACAGCAAGTACATGAGCGATTAGGAAAATTTAACTATCCAAGGTCAGACAGACTCTTTCTGAGCAGAAATTGCCTGTGATGTGAGCCATGTGCAACATCTCATTCTCCTCAACCTGGGTCCTTGGGCTAGGCGATTGCTAGGTCCTCACCCTTCAGGACCTTGAAATCACTCTGATTTGCCTTCCTATGGGGCTGATGTGGAAACAGAGACCCACAGACATAAAGAAAAACACATCATTACTAGAAGCAATAAACAGAAATGTTCCTGGTCCAAATTCTAAGTTGGTGCTACACAGAGAAGACAAGAATCTTCATAGCCAAGGACTTGAAGCAGGGACTTAATAACAACTCTTGTTTGTCCTAAAGCTTGGCTTATACACTCCCCTAAAGCTCTCCTGTGAGTAGATGAGGAAGAGTAACCAAGGGGGCACCACAAGGGAAAGTAGCAAGATAGTAATTCCAGCAATTCTCAAAAGGGAAGACCAACACCAACAAAGCCTGAAATCTCTTTATCCTTTCCCTTTGGCCAGTTTTGTTGTTGTTATTGTTTGTGCCATTGCATTGTCTGTGACTCACAGCAACCCTATGTGGAATAAACCTGAACCCTGGCAAATCCTGAGCCAGCCTCCCTGACTCTGACACACCTACCCCCATTATTCCAGTTACTGTGTCAGTCCATCTCATCTAGGGTCTTCCTCTCTGGCACTGTCCCTCCACCCTTTCAAGCATGATGTCTTCCTCCAAGAACTGGTCCCTCCTAGCCATGTGTCCAAAGTATGTGAGATGGAGCTTTCAAAATCCTTGCCTGCAAGGAGAAACTATGTTTCACTCTCTCAAAGACAGACCTGTTTGTTCTCTTGGTGGTCCATGGTATGTTCAATACTCTTCTCCAGCATCACAACTCAAAGGCATCAATTCTTCTTTTATCATTCTTAGTCATTGTCCTCCTCCCTGATGCATAGCAAGTAATTGTGAAGACCATGGCCTGAATAAGGTACACCTTAGTCTCTAGGCTGATATCATTGCTCTTTAGCACTTTAGAGAAGTCTCTGACAGCGGGCAGTGCAAATAATCTTGGTTTCCCAACTACTTGTGCCAAGAGTGTTGACTGTGGCACTGAGGAAGCAGAAATTGTTAACAACTTCAATCTCTTTCCCATCTATTGTGCTGCTGTCAGTTGGCCCCATGGTGAGAAACTTTGGCTTTCTGATGTTGAGCACTGAGCATCAATTCATATTGAGGACTGCAGTCCTTGACCTTCTGCAGCAAATGCTTTAGGTCCTTTTCAGTTTCTGCAAGCAAGCACGTATCATCTGCATAATGCAGGTTGTTGATGAGTCTTCATCCAAACCTGATGCCACATTCCTCCTCATAAAGTTCATAAAGCTTCCCAAATGACTGATTCCACATACAGATTGAAAAGGTATAGAGACAGGATGCATCCTTGATGCACTTCTTTCCTGATTTTAAACATGCAGTGTTTCCTTGCTCTGTTCTGATGAATGCCGACTTCCTGGTCCACATATAGATTTCACATGAGCACAGTCAGGTGTTCTGGGATTCCCATTCTCCTCAAGACTAGCCACAATTTGTTGTGATCCACAAAGTCAAATGTCTGTGGGCCTAATGCATGCAGATATATAACCTTGCTTTCTAAATGCTTGCTTCAGAGGACCCAGACTACAGCCTTTAATAATGGGCTAAACCTTAACATAAAGAAAACAAAAATCCTCACCACTACTATAGATGGAAAAGAGAAATTGCCAGTGACTTTTATCTTGCTTGGATCCACATTCAACACCACTGGCACCAGTGAATCAAAGGCTTATTTACCTTAGGAAAGTCTGATGTCAGGGACCTCTCCAAAGTGCTGAAGAGCAAGGATATCAATTTGAAGACTAGGGTGCACCAGATTCAAGCCAAGTCTTTTCAATTACATCTGAAAGCTGTACAATGAAAAAGGAAACCAGAAGAAGAATCAATGCCTTCGAGTTATGATGTTGGAGAAGAATGCTGAATATTCCATAGACTGCAAAAAGGACAAATAGACATGCCTTAGAAATGGTGCAGTCAGGGTGCTTCATGGAAACAAGGAGAGTGAGCCTTCATCTCACATCCTTTGGGTGTGTTGCTTGAAGGGGCCAGGCCTTAGAAAATGATGTCATGCTTCGGAAGGTGGAGGGTCAGAAAAGGATGGAAAGACCTTCAACAAGATGGATTGACATGGTGACTAACCGTGGGCTCAAGTGTGTCAGAGATGATTAGGATGGCACAGGCTAGGGCAGGGTTCAGATCTGTTTATAGAGGCACTATGAGTCATCATCGACTCAACAGCACATAAGGATTTATACTGTTGAAATCACAAATTGATAAGACAACTATTTGGCAAATATAATTCACAAATGACCTAGTAATTCAGGAGCATTACAGCTCCTTAAGACTGGTGAAGAACCAATGCATTTGAATTGTATTAGTGACCAATACTGCATATAACAAAGAATATGCCTTTTTGGAGAAGGACATGATGCTTGGAATGGTGGACAGTCAGTGAAAGAGGGGTAGATCCCCAAAGGATTAACACGGTGACTGCAGCAATGAGTTTGAGTTTGTTGGAGATTGTGAGGATGACACAGGACACAGTTCGAATCTGCTGGTTCATAGTGTCTCTGTGAGTCGTACTCTACTTGACACATCACATAACAACAACAGTATGTGGTGGACTGGATTATTATGGGTTTATAGTGTTACTAGGAGTTGGCATCAACTCAGTGCTGAACAACACAATACAATTTGTCTCTTTCCCTATCCTTCAGTCAAAAATAGCTCCCACAAAGTTATATCACCAAACAAGGTGTTCAATTTATCCATATTCCATGATGGCAGGTGATAATGCCCAAGCCAAAGGGCAACACCCTGTAGCTTGTGTAAGCAAGAGACCTGGCCTGGAAACTGGGAGAAGCGGCTCCCTTCCACACACTCCTGTGATCGATCTGGAGGAAGGATGGAGCGGCTGTGGTCCTTTCTTACCCACCATGATGCTCCCTGAGGACTTCCACTCCCCCTGCCTCACTGACCTCAGCATACTGACCCCATCACATCCCCCGTGTCCTAAGCAGAAATGGAACAGTAGATGTCTCCTCTTCATCGCAGGAGACCCTAGTTTGAATCTCATCCCAGGAGAAGCCACAATCCATCTGTCAGTGGTGGTTTGTGTGTTGTTGTGGTGCCGAACAAGTTTTATCAGCACTTACAAGACAGGTCTGGAGATTTAGTTCTAAAAATTCAGCCACAAAACCCTACGGGGATCCCAATGGTCTGACCATGATGATGACATCATGCGCTGCTGCGTGCGTCAGTGCTGACAAGAGTGCAAGGATTAAATGAATGAGAGAAGAGCATTCGGCAAAAACAGTAGGAGACAGAGGAGATTGGAGCCGGCATGCTCAACCTAAGAGCATCCAGACCCCAAAGGCCAGAATAACTGAGCTGGGTGGACAGGTGTACAACATTAGGAGGCTCCACAGGAGCGGTGGCGATTCATTTCCTCCGAGCACTTGTTTCTTTGGAAGTACTGGATTGGCATCTACTGAAAAAAGTCCCTCTTCTATTTCCATTCTGGGTCCAGCATACTCTTAAATTCTAGTACATAAAAGGTAAAAAATAGGACAAAACTCTCCTCCTCATAGATCCTCTGTATAGTTTCACTAGCATTTGATTTCCTTCTCAAAATTTCCTTCTTTATAACAACAATCTAATTTTTTTAAAAAGTCTATCCTACCAAACACCAGTCTGAGGAGATGTGCTTTGAAAAAGGGTGCCATGGGCAAATGAGTGGGATCCGTACAGTTCTCCTTCTGACTATTGCTTTTAGTTGCCACTGCGATGATTTAAACTCAGAAATTCTATGTGAGAAAGTAGAACTTTCCCACAGAGTTTTCTAGACAGTAATTTTTATGGGAACAGAGTGCCAGTTCTTTCTCCTACAGAGCTTCTGGGTGGGTCTGAACTGCCAGCAACATCTCATCCTTGCCTCTTTCTAAAGTAACAAACAGGTAACATCATTATATATGGAGAAAAGATGAAAGTTGTCAACAATTTCATTTTACTTGGATCCACATTCAATACCCTTTCTAGCAGCACTTGAAAAGTCAAATCACCACCACAATGAGATAAAGGTAAACAACCCAATTGCAAAATGGGCACAGGATATGAACAAACACTTCACCAAAGAAGACATTCAGATGGTGAACAAACACATGAAGGAATGTTCACAATTCCTACCTCTAATAGAGATGCAAATCAAAACAACTATGAGATATCATCTCACCCCAGTAAGAAGAGTACAGAGCAGCAAATAACAAATGCTGGCGAGGTTGTGAAAAGACTGGAACTTCACTGTTGATAGTAGTATAAAATGGTACAACCACTATGGAAGGAAGTATGGCACTTACTCCAAAAGTTGGAAATAGAAATACCATTTGACTCAGCAATTCCACTACTGGGAATAAACCGTAAAGAAACCAGAACTGCCACCCAAACAGATATATACACACCCATGTTAATTACTGCTTTGTTCACAGTAGCAAAGAGTTGGAAACAACCTAAGTGCCCATCAACAAATGACTGGATAGAGAAGCTGTGGTGTATTCACACAATGGAATATTATGCAGCACTGAAAAACAACTCATGAAATATTATACAAAATGGGTGACTATGGAGGACATTATGATGAATGAAATATCTCAGTCACAAAAAGGCAAATATTGTATAATGTCACTGTTATAAAACAGGACTGACAGGGGACTGGGGGGAAACTAAGAAAAGAGGGGAAAATAATGTACACAGCATTGAAACAGATGAGGGAAAGAGCTGTATAAAAGGAAAATATGATTAGGCATTATTGGCATGACAAGAATCCAGAATAAGAGCTGCATAGTAAAATGGTTTTTGGAGGAAGGAATTGTATAACAATAAAGAACTTTTTCCCCCCCCAAAGAAACATGTGAACTGGGGGGAAGGGGACAGGGAGGAAAATGTGCAACAATGAATAATCCAAGTTCTTCATAAACTTACAATAAAATTTCAATTAAAAAAAAAAGTCAAAACACGCACTCATTGTGGAAAATCTGCTATCAAGGACCTCTCCAAGGTGCTAAAGAGCAAGGATATCAGTTTAAACACTAAGGTGTGTCTGATCAAAGTCATGGTCTTTCAATTGCTTCTTGTGCATCTGAAAGTTGGATAATGACTAAAGATGACAGAAAAGGAATTGGTGCTTTTGAATTGCGGCATTGGAGAGGAGTCCCGAACATTCCATGCACAGTCAGAAGGATAAATAAATACTGTCCTGGAGAAAGTGCAAAAAAAGTGCCCCCTAGAGGGAAAGATAGTGAAACTTCACCTCATGCACCCAGACATGCAGTCAGGAGAAACCAGTCCTTGGAAAAAGATATCATACTGTGAAAGATGAAGGGTCAGAAAGAGAGGAAGCTCCTCAGTGAGGTGAATTGACACGATAGCTTTAACAATGGACTTGAAAAGGTCAGAGATTGTGAGGATGGGTCAGGATAGGGCAGGGTGGCTCAGAGTCATGGTCCTCTTGACTGCACCTATTAACCTATTCATACTCATGGAGTAAGTACTTTGGGAACATTAGGAAATACTCTCACACATCCTCCCTGGCTCTCTGACTTAGCCTTTCTTCAACCTAGGGCCCTCTTTGGTTCAAACTCCCATGTCTGTATGTAGAAATGTCTCGCCTCTTTCTAATTCAGTCCCCATCGCTCAGTCAGACATTCTTTGTTCTTCAAATATTTTCATCTCCATTGCTTGTCTCTACATCTACATGCACACGGACACGCAGAAATGTCCGTTTTCTTTCAGAAGAAGCAATCGTGGAAAGCTGGCGGCAGGCAGAAGAGTTACACTACAGTAGAGGGTGGAGTTTAGTAGGATGTGCATGCTGGTGTCCTTCAAAGACTCGGGTCTTGGCTAAGGACACATGAGTCAGAGGGCTCCTAGTCACACTGGTGGCCTTTCAGAATCCAGGTCCACTCAGCAGGACATAGACATTTCTTCAGGACTTTATAGCAAAAAAAAGAGTCAATCCCTTCTGGATCAGGGAATTTCAACTTCAAAGGAGAAGGTCTTTGAAATGAAAGATCTTTGAAATTCTAATTTAAAAGGAGGAGGTAATTTTTGAAGCTTTGGGTTTATTTTCTTAAGGGTCTGATATTATTCTTGCTTTTTAGATGAAGAAGGCACTTACATCCTTTTCCTCAGTGGTAGCAAAAATCCAACCTTTAGCTGGCCAGTGCCACAAGAGGCCCACATTTGGTTTGGTGAGATGAGAACAAACCACGGTCTTTGCCCTGCTGCCTACCTCTTGCCAAGGTGTTAGAGGATTCTTGCTTAGGTGGCAGTTATTAAGCCAAAATTTGTTTTGTTAAGGGTCCAGTCACACACGCTCTTGCGTCTTTTGTTTTCGAACTGTTGCAGATAACGTTTAAGATCTGGAAGGCACCATTGCCGGAGTCTCATGGGAAACTCCTCCAATTTTTTTAGAGAAATTCTTTTGCTGGGAAAAAGGGGAAAATAAACAACTGCTTGCTTGGAGGCTCATGGAGCGAGATTTCCATAGAAGACCCAGCTTCCTGGCCAGTGCTTCTGAAAGCTGCCGTTTACGTGAGTCCAGTTCCTCCCTTCCACGGCAGAGCAAAATGCCACCCCAGGAGAAACAGCCTCAACAGCCCAGAGCTCAAGCGTGGCAAAGAGCACAGTGGGGTTTGGGTCGAGTCCTTTCTCCGCCTTGACTAAGACGGAGTCTAATAATTTTAATCATAGTGTGAACTTGGCAAGTTTAGGGGAACAGCACTTTCTCAGAGGCACTCTTTTGAGATCTGGAAAAGTCCAGACTGGACGCAGTGAACCTCTCTAAAGCTGATCACCCCCGGGAAGCAGATGTGGCCACCGCTCAGCGGACGGAGACGGCAAGTGAAGAGGGGTCACTGGTGGCAGAAACAACTTCAATAAACTAATCCTGAAATAGTTTTCAACCAGAGTTTCGCCAGCACTCTCCAAAGCACATGGGCTGCTGGGCCACACAATGGTGTGGTGGATCCGTGGACACGCCCCAGTTGCCTGAAGCAACACAGGTCTGGCGCCTGGGGAAAAGGCTGAGTGAGGGTCAAGCTCTTGCCTGTGATGTTTGGGAGCAACACCCCAGGACTGTCTCCTGCTCTGTCCCTTCTACGGTGTACCTCGGGCAGGAATCAGAGTGACACAATGCACACATTTTGAAAAGGCAGTACTTTCGAGTAGGGAGGAATGCTGGAGACACAGTGGTTTTAAGTACTTGGCTACTAACCAAAAGGTTGGCAGTTCAAACCCAGCACCTGCTGCATGGGAATGGCAGTCGACTTCAATCACGACTACAGTCTTGAAAACCCGATGAGGCAGTTCTGCTCTGCTTCACAGGGTTATTTAAGTCTGCACTGACTTGGTAACAGACTTGGTTGCCATTGTTAAGCTGCACTACAATCCCAAAGGCATGTGGTTCGAGGCCCTAAACTGCTCCGTGGGAGAAGGATGGGCAATCTCTTCCTGTGTTATTAACTGCCTTTGAAAAGTTGCCAGAGGGTCAGCTATGGGTGGGTTCTGACTCAAAGGTACACAATAACAACATCAAGTGTAGTCACTATATAGCACAGTGTAAAAATTGTTGGGCTGCCATCCAAAAGGTTAGCAGTTCAAATGCACTGGCTGCTCCCCAGGAAAAAGCTGAACAGACTCCTCCCATAAAAAAAATCTAGAGTGGACTCAGTGTCGGGTGTGTGTGTGTCCTTTTTTGCAGCTTGGG
The DNA here is from genome assembly GCF_000299155.1 of Elephantulus edwardii. Classification (NCBI taxonomy): domain Eukaryota; kingdom Metazoa; phylum Chordata; class Mammalia; order Macroscelidea; family Macroscelididae; genus Elephantulus; species Elephantulus edwardii. Next base: position 2,099,301 of record NW_006399941.1, on the reverse strand, counting down.
GTATAACGGTATAGTTAACAAGTTGCCGTAAACGATGGCTATAGCCATCCTACACATTTTAATTAATTTTCACTTCCAAACATATGACTGATGCTCAATTTCATATGGCAATCATAAACAATTGGAAAAACAAGAATGTGTTTCTAAGCACGGTAGTCAATTTAAAAGTGTGTGACAACCCCACAACCACACACTCCAGATAACCACGAGGTTCTGAAAAATCAATGAAAGGCAACACTTTCACGAAGTGATGACACCAATAAAATAAGAATAAAATCTAAAAGCCTGGGTTTCCATTCTCGTGCAACCATTTTGGTCTCCTTGCCAGGGGTTTTAATAAAACGGTGTTTGCGGTCTTTGTTGTTCTGACGGCTCAGATCCTGCATGGCCTGGGCAGCTCGAGGATCCAGACCCGGCTGGCAGAAGGCTTTTCCAGGAGCCTGCTCTTTGGTATGCTCGGCTCCGGAGGGGCCAAGTCAGGTGGGCCAGGTTAGAAGGCAATTGTCTGCAGGTGTGGCGGCCATGGGGCGCAGCCCACTTCCCTTTCATCTCTGAGGGGGAGAAGCTTGGCATTGTGGGAAGTGCCAACACCAAGAACCAGCCTGCAAGGCTTTCCTTACGACCTGCTTCCTCTGAACAGTCACTCCTGATTACCCAAGCTGCGGTGACTCCTCCCTGTGGAAATCCTCTACCCCTTCCTGCCTTCATCCATCATGTCACATTTAGCACGTGTGGCCCAGAAGTGGTGGGAATTTTTTTCAGACACACAGTGACTCTAATGCCCAGCAAGTCAGCACAACACCGGTGCTTAGTCGGGGCTTAGTTACCAGTCAGTGTCTTGAAATGTGGCCTTATGGATACCAACAGATCCCCATACCGAAGCTTGGGAGAAATGTCTGTCGGCGTGGTTACAAAAACGGAGCTGGGAGAGCCCAAGACCTCAAGAGGCATCAGAAACAGCTTCAGCTCAAGTGGCTGTTAACCTTCGCCGAAGAAACTGACATCTACTCCTCACTTATCAACTATCTCGTTATCCGACCACACTTACAACAGCAATTGTTAAAACATAATCTACTTTCTGGCTGTTTTGCACATTGATCTCAGTTTTCAACCCAGTGCCCAGCTCCTGGCCAGTGGAGCCACTTGTGTCTGTCAGGTTCGAGGCTGGAGCAGTGAGTTCCACCGACCACCTCTTGTTGGTCCCATCTCCACTGTAGGAACCACCATTGCTGCTCTTTATGTAAAAGATGCAGGTTTTCAGGAAGCCTTTCTGACAAAGGCTTGTGCGTGGAGCGGCCCAGGAGGAGGTGAAGGAGTTTATGTTGGTGCTTATCTCTACGATGGTTCAAGGCTTATGGCAGGAAGGGGATTTGAGGCTGATGGGCTACAGCAGAAGCTGGCTGTCCCCTCCTCCTCCACAGCCCAAGCTACTGGTCTCCTCTTCTAAGCAATTGTTAGTTTCCAAGCTCTCCATCTTGAATTCTAAGTCCTCTAATAACAGCAGGGTGTCAGTAATTTCTGTAGGGTCCTCCCTGGCCTGTGGGAGGCTGGGGCTGTGATGTGGGTGGCTACTAGGGACATGGGCATCAACAATAACCTCCACTGACCAACTTGACCCCTGGTGTTGCTAGCTGCTCAAGCCCAAAGCAACCATCTGTGTGTCCGCTCGAGCACCAGCTCTGGAAGCGGGACTTTGAGGTTAGCCTATAACAGAGCTGGGGCACAACAACTCTGAAGCTCAGGCCTCTGAGGCTGCCTCCTCGACCTCCTCCTTTAACGCCCGTGTCTTTGGAATATTATCAGGATGATAATGTTTGGGCAGGAGATGAGGTTCTAAGACTCATCTTTGGGACCCTACCATGCTGATGAGTGAGGCATGAGTCTTATTAATGCCCTCTGCCCCTTTGAGTGAGGGTTACGACCCGCTCTCAAAGCCTTGTACATGGGAACCTCAAGGCTATGGCAGGATTCCTGGGGGTGAGTTCAAGTCCTGTTAGGGATGAATTTTACTTCCATACTCCACAATGCCTTCATATCTCTAAAGAGGGAGCTGACCCCATAATCCCTCAAATTAATTGAGCTGACAAGCCGGGCTGGAAAGCTGGGACTCAGGAGGTTATATCACATCTGAGAAGACTTGGGTGGGGAGTCTGGCCTCAGCTTGGGGCAAAGGAAAGACAAAGAAAGGCCTTGACCAGAGGGCTCTGGCTGGTATAGCTTTCATGGGGGAGTATGACATGAACACATTTGTACATTCAATCAGATGCTTTCGAGGAGCACTGGGTTGAACTTGAATCTTCGGCTTTCTGGTTAGTGGTCTAGTGTGAGAAGCACCACCCAGGTTTCTAACACAGAGAGATGGTCCTGTTTCGGACCACAGCAATGCTGGCCGCACAGTAAGCCTCTGACAAACCGTGATTATGGGCTCCAGCATGAAAACGCCTTCCCCACTGCTCTTTCTTCACATTTGAATTTCCTCTCTGCTGTTTTGGCTTATTTAGATCACTAATCTAATTACACACGACTTTTCCTGGTTCCAGAAGTCCCTGGCTTAATTGAAAGTGACAAAGGGGACGCTGGGAAATGAGAACAGAGTGCTGAGCGACCAGTGGTGCTAAAGACTCAGAAGTCAGCACTGTGCATTTCCCAAAGGGGCTGCCGGCTCCAATCAGGCCACTGGGCCCCTGACAAGAGGAGAGAGAGGCACATGCACGCCTGGCATTCCTTGAAAAGTGACACAAGACATCCAGGCTAAGTGTCACAGGGAAACATCCTCATCTGTAAATGGTTACTTTTCTCATCTTTCTGGGAAAACACTTACATCATCAACGAAGTCAGACTTGGGTAGCCCAGTAGTAAACACCCTGCTGGTCTCCAAGACTCCAAGAACCATCTACTATATTTTCCAAATTATTTTCTGCTAGGTTAGAGACAGGCCAGTTCTTATTTTCTTTTATTACTGATAAAGAAATGGAAGCATAAATAAATGACTTGCGTTATTATAAAAATCAGAGAAGCCTCAACTAGCATTATTAAGCTCTGGTGGCCTAGTGGAAAGAAGCTGTGATGCAATTTCAAAGGCACGTGGTTCGAAGCTACCAGCTGCTCCATGGGAGAAGGATAGGCAATCTCTTCCTATGTGACTATCTGCCTCTGACTACCTACTGGAAGGATCAGCTAAAAGTCGGTTCAACTGGAGGGTACACAACAACAATAACAAAGCTATCTGAAGAGTTGCAGGGTGGCGCAAGAGAGCTCTGGTGCTAACTTGAAGGCTGTGAGTCTCCAGTGGTTTGAATCCATCATTTGCTCCTCAGAGAAAAACATACAAGCTCTTTCCATTGCAATTTATTGTCTTGGAAACCCATTGGTGGGTTGCTACTAGTGGAACTGCCTTGATGGCAGTGAGTAAACAAAGTGAGAGGTACCAAGGTTTAATGTGCGCAGCTGGTAACAGAAAGGTAGGGGCTTTGAGTCGCCACAGAGGAGCCTTAGAAATAGGGCTTGGTGATCTGCTTCCAGAAAAGCTAGCCATTGAAAACCAGGAGAAGCATCACTTAATTTTTAGACATGTGATGTTGCTCTAAATCAAAACTGTTGCGATGACAAAGGAGAAGGCTATCTAAAAAGAGTTTGTCTCCAAGAGATTCCAAGACCCCAAGAGAAGTCACTCAACCACAGGTCTGTGCTCGGTCCTTTCCATATGCTGATGGCAATAGACCCTGGAGAAAATTCAGAAATATCCAGAATGATGCACAAGAAAGGTAATCTGGCAGGTTCTTTTGCTTTCTTAACCTCATCATACTGTGGGGCCTGGGGGCTCACACTGGCTGGTCCCATGTCACTGGTAGGGTGGACATTTCCAAGTGAATGTGCAGTGACCGTTCACAGCCTCAATTCTCTCCTCCCCCCAGGACACTCCCGTCAGCCCTGTGGGCACACTCACGCTGAGCTTTTGGGAAATCCACCTGGAGGTTTTCTTTCTCTTCTTCATATCCTCTAGCAGAAAAACATCTTGGGTTTTACTTTGGCTTGTTTGTTCCCTTTTCACTATATTAATTTTGGTGAACAGACACATAACAAAATATACATGATTCCAGCAATTTCTATTAGTACAATTTTGTGGCATTGGGTACGTTTTCCAAGCTGTGCCATATTTCTCAACAACTTTTTTCCACACTATTTTATCATCATTAGTACAAACTCACTGCTCCTCAGTTTTCTCATCTAACCTTTCGAGTTGCTCTTGTCAAGTTGATCATATATACAAATAATTAGATCACATATCTGAAATTCTTTAAGGAGCCTTGGTGGGGCTGTAAGAACCCCGGAGTCCTCAGGAGCTGTGCATTGGGCTTCTAACCCAAATGCTCGTGGTTAGGCCCTACCAGCTTCTCTGGAGGAGATGAAGGCACAGTCTGCACTCATAAAGATTTATAGCCTTGGAATCTGGTAGAGGATTTGCCATCAGTCAGAACTGACTCACTATTAGTGGGTTTGTTGGAGTAGCGTGTTACATGTTGGGCTGCTAACCCAAAGGTCGAATTCACCATCTGTTCTGTAGGAGAAAAACAGGTGGCATCCTCCTATAAAGATTTATAGCCTCAGAAACAGGATAGAGGGTCGGTGTGAATCAGAATTGACTCAGTGGGAGTGGTTTAATTTCGAGAATTCTTTAAAGAGAATAATGCTCAATGCAGACATTCTTTCCTAATCAGGCACAACTAATTGGCTTAAAGATGTCTGCCAGGTTAGTTTTGGTACAAGGTTTAAAGATTTCTTCAGGGTAAAAGTTCAGGAGATGGAAGGAGATCAATTCGGCTTCAAAGATACAACAACATCAAAAATCTATATTTTATGAGAATATGAAGTTTTGTGAAAGGAAGTTTCTTTTTTTAATTTTAATCCCAATAGGTTTACAATACTTCCTGTCAGGCAAGTATCAAATGTCACATCCACATCAATCCTACAGCTCTCAGGGATTCTCTGGATCAAGTTAAAATTTCCAAGCACAGCTACCAAGTCCTTCCCCTGGCTGACTCCGTCTTCCTTCTCAGCTCTGTAGTTTCTTCATCCTCCACTGTAGGTTGTTGTGAGCCACCTTCAGCCAAAGGGCATTATCCAACCTCATCCAGCTTCTTTATCCCTCCTCTCCCAGCCATATTCAACTCAAGCTCTAAAACAGCACTGTTGATGTTAGGTGTCATTATTGCCTGTGACTTGTAGCAACCCTATAAATAACAGATGTGCCTCTTGCTCAGATGCTGATCTATCGTCACATCACCATGATGTGGAAGCCCACTGTTGCAGTCACCATGCCAATTGATCTTGTCAAGGGTCTTCCTCTCTTCTGTTGACCCTCTATCTTTCATAGCATAATATGTTTTCCAAAGACAGGGTGCTCCTGGCAACATAGCCAAAGTATCTGAGGCAAAGTTTCAGTATCATTGCCTCTAAGGAGCACACTGGCTGCACTTTCTCCAAGACACACTTGTTTGTTCTATTGGCAGTCCATGGGATATAGTCAGCACTCTTCCCCAACACCATGACTGAACGGCATCGATTCTTCTTCTGTCGTCTTTATTCACTGTCTAACCTTCATAAGCATAGGAAGTAACTGTAAAGATTGCAGCTTGATCAGGTCCACTTTAGTCTTTAAACTGGCATCTTTGCTCTTTAGCACTTAAAAAAGGTCTCTTAGGGTAGATTTCCCCAATGTAGCACATTTTAGGATTTCTTAACTGCTGCTACTAGGAGTGTGAATCATGAATCTAAGTAAAAGGAAATCACTGACAATGTCAATCTTTTCTCCAGCTCATGAGTTTATAAACAGGTGTCTTCCTCGTGACTATCAGCACAAGGTCCTCAGGACATACGTAGAGATATGGGAGGAGGCTCCGGTGCCTTTGAGTTCACGTCACTTCCAACGCAGGACAACCTTATTATGACAAAAAGAAAGGCTGCCTGGTTCAGTGTCACCCTCATTATTACTGGGGTCTCCAACTGCACTGTCACAGCTGCTGTGCCAGTCTATTATAGCAAGCCTCTCCCTCACTCTTACTATCTCCTTTCTTAGCCGGATAGAATGTCCTTTTCTAATGATTATTCTCTACCGATGACAAGTCTGAGCAAATGAATCCGACAATGGTCTGTTGGAATTCATAGGTTTTCAGTGTCTACTTGTCAAAAAGAGATTGCTGGGCTTTTCTTCCTAGCCTGTTTTAGCCTCACAACTTCCTCCTGTACTTTAAGTCTTAAATCATAGTGGGAAACAAAACAACACAACACAACACAGTGGAGGTAAAGGAAACGGGGAAGAAGGAGTGGGAGTCTGGAAAGACAGGATAATGATGGACATAGTCCAATGGTGGTTCATTTTATAAAACATAATGCATGGGAATGATGGCATGAAACACAATGTGAAAGGAGCATAGTGTGAAACACAACGTATATGAACTCTGTATAAGTATTAAAAAAGAAAAACAAACAAACCACCCCAACAGATAGATGAAACCTGTCCACCATTGACAACTCTGTTGGTCTTTGAAACACCACCACAGCGTCCAGCATCAGATATGGCGACCGGCAGGTCCCCAAAGTAGGACAAACGGATGGGTAGTGAGTGTGTATGCGCATGTTGCCGAGATAAAAGTACAGGTGCATCCCTGCAAATGGCACGCTCTCTCCCAGTGACAATTAGGCAAGTGCCTTCTGCACCCGCCCTCTGCAGATCACATGGTCTCCAAAGACAGCACTCAGGGAGCCTCGAAGAAAACAACATGTGCAGGTCACAGCCTTGCGAAAGTGACTCCCAAAACATGGTCAGACTGTCTAAAAAAAGTGCACCCAAATTAGGCCATCAGAAGGCACAAACACACCACACCCAGGTCACGCGGGCCTGCCGGTTGGGCTGGGGCAGCTGACACCTTGATTATGACACAAGGATGACACAGGTGGCCTTGTTCACCTGTCCTCAGAGTGGGAGTGGAAAGCAGTTCTCTTCTCTCCTCCCCAGGACACTCAAAAGAACCCTCCTTGAGGGTAGTAGCCCATTCCACCCTCCTGTCACTTGAGTGGAGGAACCCACAGGGGACCCAGCTCGTGGTCTCTGAGTGACACTCCGGGGGACATGCCCACTTCAAGCTAGCCATGCACAGCTGGGAACCTGGTCACTCCTGTCTGACCTGAAACACTTACGGGGGCTTTCATTTTGTAAATACAGCATTCTGAATCTAGCAAATGTCCAGCAAGATACTCAAAACAAGATGGAAAAATGAATTCCAGCAGAGAACAAAACATCAATGCCCAGCATCACTTGTCGGCCTTCCAAGGACTGAGTCCTCAGACTTCACCAGCATTTGTAGTTTAAAGGAGTACCTCAGGTTCCCCCCCAGCTCCCACCCCATTTTCTCTCCAGGGCTCTGCTCACCACACGTGCAGTCAGACACTTGCAGCCTCTGCCAAACCAACCCTCATAAATCCTCTTGGAAAACAAAAGGCTCCAAGCACAGGGCTTCCGAACAAAGCCCTGGTCTGAAGGTGTGCCATAAAAAGGAAATTTCCCTGTTGACAGAATGGAAGCGGGGCTGTGCTGAGCGGAAGAGGGGCCCACACGCTCATTAACCTGTCTGCATGCTACTGCACTTTAACCTGGTTTTCAAAAACAAGTCTGAGAAGAATAGTCTTTGCCTCTATACCAGGTAGCAGTGGAAACAAAATAACACACACACATCCATCACAACCCCCTTCCTCTCCAACCTCAGGTCTTTGAAACCCTCTAACCTGTATACAGTGCACACGATGTGCCCACAAACCTTTGGAGTGTCTTCAGCCAAACCCAGAAATGCTTCTCTCCTGAGAGCTTGCCAGCCTCTGGGGCTGGAGTTGCTGGGTGTCAGACGCAGATCAAGACAGTTCTCTTGGCTAAGAGTCCACAATAAGAAGTAGCGAGGCCTGTAGGAGGCTTCCTGTGGGGACTGCCCACGCCTTGCTCCCTAGCATAGAAAGTTCTGTGGCTGAAAAACTGAAGAGTAGTGAGCTGGAGACCATAGGATTCAGAGAGATCCCCAGGGCAGGACCCAGTGGTATAAAAACTCTGAAAAAAATTCATTGCTATGCAGTGGGAACCAACACACTGCTGACCCACCAGCAGCTTTTTGAAAGCTATAAACCACACAGGAGATCACCCATCTTTTCCCTGTGCAGCCCCTGGTGGGTTCAAACTACCAGTGAGGCCCCTTCTTTGGGCTAGCATGGCCTCTCCCTATGTACCACGCCACCAGAGCTCCGTGGTGTAAAAGCCAGTTGCCTTCTCACTGATTCTGCTGCATGGTGGCCTCAAATGTACACACCACAGAGGTTTTAGTGGCTAGGTTTTTGGAAGGAGTTCTTTTTAAGAAGCTCCGCAGAAAGCTAGTTTTCAACCTAACAACATACCAGCCTGCACTGATGGACAGGTCATGGCTGCACCTGACAATCGAACCCTTGTCTCCTTCAGAGATGAGGAAATGCTACAAGAGTTCCTGCTGCCTCCCCTCCTTTGTAGATGATACAGAGCCTTCGTTTCCTTTGCCTGGCTTTGAAATCAGCACTCAAACGCGATAATGCCAAGTGAGAGATATTTCTCCATCCACAGTGTAAGCACTTGGAGGACAGCAGCCATCAGCTCTCGCACTATTTCTTTGTCTCATTGCACAGCTCTGGGGACAACAGAAAACACCCAGACTACCTCTTGTATGAGAAGAAAGCAAAGAGATTCATCGAAGATTCCTGAGCACTCCCACAAGTGCACAGGATTCAGTTCCAAAACACTGCTTCTCCTCAAGCTTCTGCCCACTTTGCGTTTTCTCCATGCCCTACATTTTGCTGACCTCCAAGTCTGGATGTGCGAATCCCCTGCCAGGCTGGCTGTAAATATTTCATGCAGCCCCCACCGCCCTTACACACTCGCGTCAGAATTATTGAGCCTGCTGGCCTGAATTCAGGTTTGCTTCACCAGCTTTCTGTGTCATTTCTACACCCTGTATACAGAGTGGCCTTAATTTCAACTGAACCCTGGCTCGGTTTCTCCATCTAAGAAAATGGGGTTAGTAATGGCACCAGATTTCACGGAGTTACAGAGCCAATCACAACACCAATCTTTGCAAACAGACATGATACAGGTTGGTTTATTCTCTTTTCTCCCTTTCACATCTGTCCACTAAAAGGTCCAGAATTACATCCCAAGACAAGCACATTATATATACTCAGTTTCCCTTTTCAAAATGAGACCCGGATGTTAGGAGCAAAAATGTTAGGATGACTCTATATGAAGAACAGTGTGGTAAAATTGTTGTTCCTATGAATTTAAATGGGAAAGAAACAAACCAAGACACAATTCCATATTTTTCATGTTTTGGAGTTCTGTGAGCATGTGCCACTTGACCTAAGAATTTTTCTAGCTCTTGTTGCTGGAGTCAAGGGGCTTTGGTGACATTCACGGAAACACTGTGCTTGGGGTGGTAACTAAAGCGGAGAAACAGGCGTCGCTGTTCATATCACTGAGATTAAGGGAGAAACAGCTGCCTTCGCTCCCAGCAGTGAAGAGAGAGGCTGGAGGGAGGGGAGTGGAAGGAGAATGGCCCAATTAAAATGCAAATGGTTTTATGCTTGTTGCTGCTAAATGAAGTCTGAAGGAAAATTAACGCATATATCGCAAGCCTCTGGCAAAGTCAAGGCTCAAAGATGACCAGGACAAAAACCCATGACCTAAGATGATATAATCTTGTTTGCTTTTAAAAGTGAGGAGGACTTGAAGTACTTGATGATGAAGATCAAAGACTAGAGACTTCAGTATGGATTATATCTCAACATCAGGGAAACAGAAATCCTTGAAACGGGACCAATAAGCAACTTCACAACAAATGGAGAAAAGACCGAAGTTGTCAATGATCTCATTTTACTTGGACCCACAGTCAACACCCACAGAAGCTGCAGTCAAGTGATCAAACAGTGGATTGCATAGGGCACATCTGCTGTAAAGGATCTCTTTAAAGTATTAAAATGCAAAGGCATTATTGTGAGGACTCAGGTCTGCCTAACTCAGGCTGTGCTTGGAAGGGTGGTCAGCTCAGGAGAGGAAAACACTGGACGGGATGGATTGACGCAGTGACTGTCGCAATAGGGGCAGGTGTGTCAGAGATGGTGACATTGGCTCAGAAGAGGGTTGTATCAAAATAAAGCGCAAAGTGGGCAGAAGCCCAAGGAGAAGCAATGCTTTGGAGCTAAATACTGGGCCCTCATGGGGTGCTCAGGAATTTTCAATGGATATCTTTACTTTCTTCTCATACCACCCTTGATACAACCTTGTCAGGTTCACAGGGTTGATATGAGTCATAGTCGACTTGATGGTTGTTGTTGTTAAGTGGTGTCGAGTTGCCTGTGACTCATGACAATCCTATGTACAACACCCCTAAACCGTGCTCTATACTGTGCCAATCTTATTGTCCCTGACACACCTATCCCGATTACCCCAGTCTCTGAATCAATCCACCTCTTTCAGGGTCTTCCTCTCCTGTGCTGTTCCTCCACCCTCCCAAGGATGACACCCCCCTTCAAGGACTCGTCCCTCGTTGCAACATGTCCAAAGTATGTCAGATGAAGCTTCAGAACCCTTGCCTCCAATGAGCAGCCTATTTTCACTCTCTCTGGAATAAATCTGTTTGTTCTCTTAGCAGTCCATGGTATATCCAACACTCTTCTCCAGCACCACAGCTCAAAGGCATCAGTTCTCCTTCTATACTCCCTAGTCATTGCCCAGCTCTCTGATTCATAATAAGTAATTACAAAGACCATGGCCTGTATCAGGCACATCTTAGTTTCCAGACTGACATCGGTGCTCCTCAGTACTTTGGAGAGGTCCCTAACAGCAGACTTTCCCAATGAAAGTAATCTTTTAATTTCCTGGCTACTAATGCCAAGAGTGTTGTCTATGGAGCCAAGCAAACTAAAACAGTTAACAATCTCAATCTCTTCACCATCCACCCTGATGCTGCCAATTGGCCCAGTGGTGAGAATCTTTGTTTTCTTGATATTAATCCTCTATCCATATTGAAGGTTGC
>NW_006399941.1:1982251-2087067 GCF_000299155.1 Elephantulus edwardii | reverse complement strand
ATAGGGTCGCTATGAGTTGCAAGCAACTCGACGGCACATAACAACAACAACAACAACAACAAGAGCCCCACCTCTCGGATAATCTGCTCTGCATACAGGTTGGAAAGGTATGGAGACAGGACACAACCCTGGAGTACATCTTTCCCAATTTTGAACCATACAGTGTTTCCTTGCTCTGTTTTTACGACTGCCTCCTGGTCCAAGCATAGGTTTCTCGTAAGCATGATCAAGTGTTCTGGGATTCCATTCTTCTTAGAGACAGCCATGGCAACATATGTAGACAAACACTGGACAATAAATTAAGAAGATCAAAGAAGAATTTGTGTCTTTGAGAATGGTGTTAGTAAAGACTGCTGAACGAACCATGAACCTTCAGGAAAAGGAACAAACCTATCTCGGAGGAAGTATAACCAAACGCTCCTTAGAAGCGAGGGTGGCGAGACATGATCTAAGGCACTCTGGGCATGTTATTAGGAGAAGCCAGTCCCTGGAGAAGGGCATGACGCTTGGCAAATAGAGGGTCAGTGACAAAAGAGGAAGATCCTCAACAAGATTGAAATATGGCTGCAGCCATAGGCTCAGCATCCACTGTGAGGTGATGGCGTAGATCAGGCCGAATTCCCTTCTACTGTCGACAGACTTGCTCTGAACTGGAACCAACTCAATAGCCTGACCCCTCCGTCAAGAAGCAGTGGACTTGACCTCCAACACTGGGGAAATTCTAAAGCCTAGACCAGTGAAGAAGGGTGTTGGAGAAACAGATTTGTGCAATGCAAACTTCCATCTGTTTATTCTCCTGATGATGCAATCGAACCACACAATTATCAGAATGGAGTCTCAGGTGGTGCAAATGGTTGAGCACCGGATGCTGGCTGACAGGTTGGTGGATCGAACCCACCTGGAAGTGCCTCAGAAGACGGGGGTGGTCTGCTTCTCAAGGGTCACAGCCTTGAAGGTCCTACGCTGAACACTTTGTCATGATGAGTTGGAACAGATCTCGTGGTAACTGTCAATTGCCAGTCTAAGGACACAAATCTCTGCCAGCAGTTCTCAGGGGCACTGTTGTTTCTTGAAGCTGAAACTTACTGCTGTCGAGTCAGCAGCAACTCATAGCTGACCTTCCAGCAGGTTTTCAGATTCAGTGTATACACAGGAGGAAAGCGCCCATCTTTCTGCTCCTGCAGAGCAGCTGGTAGATTTGAGCCACTCACCTCTGGGTTGGCAGCGCAGCTTTCAGTTCACTAGGCCACCAGAGCTTCCTGAACTTGGTATGCAGGTTGAAAGCAACCTATGATATCCGTTCCCTTCTTTCTCTTCCATCCTAACATTCCAGCCAACGTGTATTTTCATGTCTTTTGTTATTTCCAGATCTTAAGCCTGCACATGATGCCTTCTCAAAAGCAATGGAAAATCTGAAGCCAAAAAGAAACACACAATGTGTTTCTTATAAAGAAGAAAGATGTAAGCTTTTATTCCCCTCCCTTACTTGCTATCTCTATTATCTCTGGTCCTGGGATGCAGAACCAGTAGAAGTGAGAAACCCGGTAACAGAAGATTCTGTCCCTTTTGGGGTCATCCTACCACGTGTCCTCCTATTAGTCCCTGAACTTTAGAGGAAAGACTTTCTCTATCAACAGCAAATGCCACGTCTGAGAACATGGTCATGCTACCCAGATGCCTCCATGGAGCCTTTTTGTGTAGTCATTTTCCAGGTAGGACACTCAGGTTAGCACCACTGTCCCAGTTAACGGAGGAGAAGCAGCAAGGGGAACCGCTCCTGGCATGTGATTCATGGGGTTTGTTACATTCAGACAAGCCCTTAAGTGTCACTAAGTAGTTCAGTCTGCATTGACCAAGAGACTAGACCTTGAAGCACAAACATTACCTATCTGGTTTTATGTGATGGAGTCAAACTTGGGACTGAGACTGGAATGAGTTAAGTATATGGTAGACGCTGTAAGTTAGTTCACTCAGCTCCCCAGTTGGCCAAAAATCTAAAAACATCAATTTTCATTTCCCACAGTCCCTTGCAATCCAAGTCCCTGACATGTGACTTGTTTTCACCAATCAGATGTGTCTGACTGAAACCTAGTGACAGAATTGAGTACAGGGAGGCAAGGGTCATTTGACCTTATGACAAAGGTAGTCAAAGCAAGGCTTGTTCTTGCGGGCAGTTGTGGCATGGAACTGGCAACCTCTCCCTGGTCACTTGGTGCTAAGCAGTGGGTGAAGATGGGGTGGCATTTCTGCTAGAATAGTCCCACAGTGTGGTGCTGGCTCTGTTCCCTACTTCATTTAACTTCCAAGCCTAATTTCTTTGTCCCTCCCAGAATTTCTATGAATCAGCTAACTGACATCCTTCAGTACATCCCTTCTGAGTAAGCTAACCCCAAGAATTTATGCTGTTTGCAGCCAAAAGTCCTAATGGGCTCAGAAAGAGAGGGCAGAGAGAAATGAGAGGAAGCAGGGAGGGCAGTGGAAGTCAGCCATGTGGTGTCCACAGAGCTTTCTGGACCCAGGGCTTTGTGCCTGACAAAGCTGTATGGTATTGACCAGAGGACAAGCTTCAGAGTTGGCTGGATAGGGGTCCAAGCAAGACTCCACTAGGTCACATTGGTTGCTGTGATGCTGAACACTGTGACACTAATGTGCCAAACGTGGTAATGGTCACCCATGGTGGACAGTGTTTGGTGGGGCTTCCCAATTAAAACAAGCCTGGAAGCAGGAGTGACTTCCACTTCCGAAATGGCTTGCCTCTGAAACTCTATGAACAGTGCTCAGGCCTTTCGTTCATAGGGTCGTTATGAGTCATCTATGTCTTGACGGCACCTAACAATGATAACAACTGTCTTTAGAGGGTTGAGGAGAGAATAAAACTAGATAATATAGACAGTCTTGTCTAGTGGAGTGTGGCCTAAAGTTGCTGCAGAAATGGTATCCTTATTCCTGCACATCTCCATAATTTGATCTGGCATGCAGGCTTATATGGACAAGCACAGCCTATAACTCATAATAACCCAAGTGACAGAGAAGAATTACCCTACAAGGTGTGCTAGGCTAGATACTTTATAAGAGCAGGCTGTGGAGAATTGTAACCGCTAGCCTTTTAGTTAACAGTAGAATGCTTAACAGTTATACTGCTAGGACTCCTTAACATAGTTGCTCATTGCTGCAGAAGGTCAAGGACTGCAGCCTTCAATATGGATTGAAGCTCAGCATCAAGAAAACAAAGATTCTCACCACTGGGCCAACTGGCAGCATCAGTATGGATGGTGAAGAAATTGAGATAGTTAACAGATCTAGTTTGCTTGGCTGCACAATCAACATTCTTGGTACCAGCAGCCAGGGACCTCTCCAGAGTGCTGAAGAGCAACAATGTCAGTCTGGAGACTAAGGTTCACCTGATCTGGGCTACATTCTTCACAATTGCATGCTGTGTGTCAGAAAGCTGGACAGTGACTAGGGATTATAGAAAAAGAATTGATACCTTTGAGCTGTGGTGCTGGAGAAGAGTGATGAATATACCATGGACTGCTAGGAGAGAAAGCAAACAGGTACATCCTGGAGAGGGTGAAGCTGAATTGCTCCTTGGAGGCAAGCATTCTGAAGCTTCATCTGACATACTTTGGACATGTTGCAAGGAGGGACCAATCCTTGGAGAGGGACATCATGTTTGGGAGTGTGGAGGGATGGCACAAGAGAGGAAGACCCTCAATGAGATGGATTGATTCAGTGATTGGGGTAATTGGAGTAAGTGTGTCAGAGATGGTGAGGTTGGCACAGAATAGAGCAGGGTTTAGGGCTGTTGTATATAGGATCGATATGAGTTGCAAGCACCTTGATGGCACATAACAACAACAACATTCACATATTGCCATGAAGTTGAAACCAACTAATGGCTGACCTTCCAGTGGGGTTTCCAAGACTGTAAATGGAATGAGAGGAGATTTCCCACCTTTCACCTGTGGAGCAGCTGGTAGACATGAACAGTAAGTAAGAGGAATAATGATATATCTAAAAAGGAGAAAATGGTGCATGTGGGCACAGGATCACGAGCATCTCTCTGAAATGGCCATGGGTAGTAAGAATAGCACAGCCCCTCACTGCCCCAGAGTAGAAAGTGGAAAGAGCCTGTAGCCTAGCCCCATGGTGCTTCTAGAAACCACATCAACAAGAGGTTCATTTATTAATTGCTAACTCACAGACCCACAGTTGTTGTACTGAGAATGGGGTTTATACGGGAAGTAAGTTGGCATGTGGGGAAGGCAAGGAACATATCACAGCACAAGTCCAAATGTATCCCAACAGTTCCAAGGCACAATTCCTCAATCAGTCCGGCTCTGGTTTCAGTTCAGCAGTCAAATCTAAATTATCCAGCAAGATTTGCCTCTGAGCAGTTATAAGTCAGCTTTTCCTTCAAACATCCGGCAAGAATAGTCAAATCTTTAACTGTGGCCAGCACAAATGCAAGAAGCCTCAGGTCACACTTTGCCACCATTTGTTCACAGCAATGCCACAGTCTCTTCACCACCAGGGTATCACTCTCACCAGTCTTGCAGCCACAAGCCTTGCTCACTTCAAGTCTTGCTCGCCTTAATTCTTGCTGCACAGTGTGGGAAGCATTCTTTCACTTATCCCAGTCCCACAGCTGTTGCTGACTTGCAAGATCATATGTCTGCAGTTAAGGTAGCTGGAGACCAGAGGCGGCTAACTAATGGCTAAAAAAAAATAAAATAAAATAAAAAATTTTAAAAGCCAACTTTTAGGCTAACACCACAATAACACTCTAAACCCTAAACCCACTGCCATCAAGCCAATTCTGACTCACAGTGGCCCTGGAGGTCAGCACAGAACTGTCTAAAAATAGGGCTTCCAAAGCTGTGATCTTTACAGAACCAGACTGCCACACGTATACCCAGCTAATGGTAGGTCAGGTTGCCTACCATGTGATAAGCAGCTGAATACTATAACCATGTCACTATGCTGGAGGTATGATTAGCAATAGATAACAACAGACACATCTACCTTAACATTCTCAAAGTCTTGTAACAAAGAGTGCCATTTCTAGCAGAGAGGCCATGGCTTCTGGACAAACGTGCTACAAAAGATCTCTTTCAGGTGCTAAAAAAAGCAAAGATGTCACACTGAATGCTAAGGTAACAGGACACCAACCAATAGCCTTATTTGCATGCAAAGCTGTACAACAATTAAGGAAGAATTGGTGCTATTATATTATCATGATTTCTTATTAAATTATAATTATTAAGAATATTGAATGGCCCAGAGACTGCCTGAAGGATGGGAAGGGGGAAGAGGTCTATCTTGGAAGAGATACAGTCAAAATACTCTTTAGAACTGAGGATGCTGAGACTTCATCTCACATACCTTGGGCATGTCATTAAAGAGAGTCTAGTCTTGGAGAAGGATATCATGCTTGGTCACGCAGACAATAAAAAAGAAGAAGATCCCCTATAAGAAGGATTAACCCAGAAGCTGCAACACTGTGACTGTGAGCATGGCAGAGGATAGAGCAGCATTTTGTCTCTTTGGTCACAGGGTCACTATAGGTTGAGACCTACTCAATGCCACCTGAGAACAACATGAGTAAGTGCTATCCCTAATCAACATCATCAAAAGACACCACATGTTTGAATAAAGCGACTCTTCTTATTTTCTCTTTTAAGAACAGTCACTTTCTAACACAGAAGTTACAGAGGGCCAGCATGAGATCATGTTGTTAGGTGCCATCAAGGAAAGTAAAATACGATTCATAATGACCCTAGGAACAACAGATCTGAAGCTTGCCCTATCCTGTGCCGTTCTCACAATCTCTGAAACATTTCAACCCATTGCCATCATCACTGCGGCAATCCATTTGGTTGAAGGTCTTCCTCTCTTTTGCTGACCCTCCACCTTCCCAAGCGTCATGTCCCTCTCCAATTAATAGCCTCTCCTAGCAACATGCCTGAAGTATGTGAGAAGCAGCTTCCAAGGAACACTCCTTCGCCTCCAAGGAGCACTCTGGCTGTACCTTCTCCAAGACATATCTGTTTGCTCTTTTGACAGGCCATAGGATATTTAGTACTCTTCTCCAACACCACAGCTTAAGGTATCAGTTATTCTTTGTCATCCTTATTCATGTCCAGCTCTCAGATGCATAGAAAGTGATTGAAAAGATGATGGTCTGAATCAGGTGCACCTTAATCCTGAAGCTAACATCATTGCTCTTCAATAATTTGGAGAGTTCCCTTACTGCAGAGTTTCCTGGTTAAATCAGTACATCTCCTCATCCCTTGACTGCTGGAACCAAGTGTTTTTATTTTGGATTCAAGTAAGATGAAGTCATTGACCATTTCAATCTTTTCTCCCTCTATCCTGATTTTGCCTATTGTCCCCATGGTGAGAATTTTTGTTTTCTTGATGTTAGGATGCAATCTATAATGAAGGCTGCAGTCTTTGATCTTCTGAAGCAAGCACTTCAAGTCCCCCTCCCTTCAGCAAGCAAGGTTTTATCATCTGCATAACAAGGGCTTTTGATGAGTCTTCTTCCAACAATGAGTTCACATTCTTAAGAGATTCCAGCTTCTTGAATAATTTTCTCAGCACATACCTTTCTTAATTTTAAATTAAGTATGTTCCATCGCTCTGTTTGCACAGCAGCCTCTTGATCTAGATATATGTTTTGCTTGAACACAATTAAGTGTTCTGGGATGGCTAAGTGCACAGCCACGACCTGGAAGGTTGTAGGTTTGAACCCGCCAGCTGTCATGTGAGAGGCCAGATGTGGTTTGTGTGATGATCACAGCCATAGGAAACCAAATGGGGCAGTTGTTCTCTGTCACATGGGGCCCCCACGAGCTGGAGAGTGACTCACCTGCACATAATAACTAGAGGCCTGCTGGGCTGGAAAAGAAACACCTTCCAGCAATGTTGTTAGGGGATCTCGCGTCGGCTCATTTTTATACGCAGCAAGAGATTACCAACCCTATAGAAGGAATGAAGGGGCCAGAGCAAGAAGGGAGCACCCACTACCTGGCCTAGTTAGAAGAGGAATAAATGCAGGACCGGCACTCTCAGCTTTCACAGAGAGAAGAGAGGCTCATCAGAAGACATAAATTTAAGCTTTGGAGCTCTGGTGGCATAATCTGTAGGGACTTGCACTGCTAAGCCGAAGGTGGCGTCTCTCCGGCAGTTCAAATCCACTGGCTGCTCTGCAGGAGAAAGGCGGTCAATCTCCTCCCCTGTGACTTACAGCCTCCACCAACCCACTGGGTAAGGTCAGCTAGGAGTTGGTTCCGCCTTGAGTTTGAGGAGTTTTATGGATTGTTTTTAGAGATTAAACTAGAACAACCACATCATTAGCTTTGCATTCCTTCATCCATGGAGAGGAGAGGAGAAGGGATGCTGATAAAAATGCAAGCCTAATCTGCAGGTGAAAACAGACTCAACAGCACATAGATACAGGCTACTTTCGAAGCTAACATACACTGATGATCTCTGCTGCTTTTCTAAGATTTCATTTTAACACTGGCCTTGTTCAATTGTAATTATGCCCAGACCTCTCTATGTATCTTTCTAATGAATCCATTGTCTACTCCCTTATGTTAAATTCAAGTATCTACGTCTCAGCTGTTATGCAGTGAGAAGTGCAGAATTTATTGTTCTGTCAGGCAATAACTGACAAGTTATCAATAACTGACAAATATCAATATTGTATCTAAAGTCCATAGAGATCAATTAGGTTTCATTTATCACCTTCTTCTAATGACCAGCAATGCCACAGTCGTTACCTATGTGCCTAGTTACCCAACCAGACTTGTTGCTGTCACGTCACTTCTGACTTGTAGCAACCCTTCATGACTGAATGGACCTTTAGCACTGTAGAGAGGTCTTTGGTTGCAGGTGGGCTAATTCAATGACGACTGACAACGACAAGAAGTAAATGGGTATCATGACACAGAGCCCGTACACAGTAGGTGTTCAAGAAACGTTTTGTTTTAAGTGGATTAACTACATTCGACTGGGGAAAGCAGCTGGATAAAATGCAAAGCATAAAAGGCTGTAGGCATAGGCAAGTCCAAGCAGGCACCAGCTAGGTTTCAGAAAGAACCACAGAACAGTGTCACAAAGGAACTTAATGAGTTTAACTGGTTAGCTTAGCTCTCTGGTGCTAAGTTTAGGATGAACTAGCTCTAGTTGTACTCATCACTGCGAAACTAGATGTGAAGTCCCTTCCTTGGCCTACAGATGCCATCATATGTGTACACACACACACACACACACACACGAGCGTACACATGCCCCAAAGTGACTAAGTTGCTTTTGTACCAATTTACCTTCACCAAGAGACTCAGAACTCAACTTTGTTTAAGTACCATGTAGAATGACCACCAAACCCAAATAAGCAAACTTCACAGGATAAAAGAGCTAAATTCTCATTCTTTCTTTTTCTCTTTCATTGCCCCCTTTCCCCCTCACCTTTTCATCTTCGGCACAGTAGATCATATGATCATCTGATTTAAAATGTCCCATGCCAGTCCATCTCATTTCACCAATACCTAGTATGTCAATATTTATGCTTTCCATTTCTTTCTTGACAATATCCAATTTTCCTGCATTCATGCTTCTCACATTCCATGTTTCAATCACTGGTGTTTCCTCACAGCTGTTTCTCCTCCTTTGTGTTTCCATATTTAAGGGATCAACCTCAGTTGTCATATCTGCTAGTCAACTACAAGAGTGCTCTATTGTACATACTGTTTTCAAAGGCCAATTATTTTGGAAGTGGATGGTCAATCCTTCTTCCTAGTCTGTCTATCTTTGAATGCTCAGATTTAGAACAGTATCTGACCAACAAGCATTTTACAGAAGGGAGCAGATGAAAGACATTCCCATGATCTAGGACATGGTCTTCACAATTACTTGCTATACATCAGGTAGCTGGACAGTGACTAGGGAGTATAGAAGGCGAATTGATGCCTTTGAGCTGTGGTGTTGGAGAAGAGAATGAATATACCGTGGGCTGCTAGGAGAACAATCAGGTTCATCCTGGAGAGGGTGAAACTGTGCTGTTCCTTGGAGGCAAGGATTCTGAAGTTCCATCTGACATACTTTGGGTATGTTGCCAGGAGGAACCAGTCCTTGGAGAAGAACATGATGCTTGGAAGGGTGGAGGTGCAGCTCAAGAGAGGAAGGCTCTCAATGAGACTGGAGTAATAGGAGTAGATGTGTCATAGACAATAAGATTGGCTCAGGATAGAGCAGGGTTTAGGGCTGTTGTGCATAGGGTCACTATGAGTCTCAAGCAACTTTACAGCACATGACAACAACTCTAATTGCCATAGAGTCCATACTTACTCCTAGCTCCAGTGGATTTAAAAAAATAATAATAATAATTATTATTATTATTATTATGTGTGTCTGTCCCATCAAATCGGATCTGACTGGTACAGGAGGAAATTGGCCCTCCTTCTCCGGCAGAGCATCTGGTGGATTTGCACCGTATACCTCTGGGATTGCAGTGCAGTTTCTTGTCACTAGGCCACCAGAGCTCCCCTCCAGTGGATTTTCAGAGGCAATAAATTGCTTATATTTCAAATTTCAGCCTCTTCATTACAAAAATTGAACACATTTCTAATTCATAGAGTTGTTTAAAAGGACCGCTGATGGCAGAGTGGTTAAGTGCTCAGCTGTTACCAAAAGATCAGCAGTTCAAACTCCACCAACTGCTCCACCAGAGAAAATGAGGCAGTCTGCTCCTGACAAGATTTACCGTCGTGGGAACTCCAGGGGCCAGGCCTCCTGCCCTCCTACAAGGGTCACTAGGAGTCAGAATGGACTAGAAGGCAACCAGTTTGACCATTGAGAGGATTGAATGTGAGAATATGTGAGAATCCCCAGCCAGGCACATGGTTGGTTTTTAATCAAGCTCCTTGTCCAACACTGGTGGGAAGATAGTATCTGTTATCCTGAGTCAAGAAGAAAGGGAAAGTTATAGGCAAGAGAGGCCTGGACGCTGCTTGCTGTGCAGGCATGAAGATCACATAGCGGCCTCTTGATGTGCAGTGGCAACAGGCCGAGGTGAGCAAAGTTAAAGGGAGAGAAGGCTTCTAGAAGGAGGAATACTTAGTCTGTGGCAGAGCAGGAAGCGAGGCTGGGGAAGAGAAGAAGGGTTTGTCAAGATTTTCATGAAAGGTTCCAGACAGAATTGAAAAGTCACTTAGAGGCCAAGAGCTTCTGGCCCACATGTCCCAGCAGAAGTCAAAGCACTGAGCTCCAAGTGAATTGGTGAAAAAATGAAGCATTTGTGCCACAGGGAAGTGGCCCGAGGTGAGGACAATAAAGTTGTCTCAGAGACTTCCCATACCAGAATTAGTTCCATGGATCTGCTTCCGGGACATCTCTGTCCCCTGTCAGTAGTTCTCTGCACTGCAGATCCTGCCCAGCTCAGGACTTTATCTTTCAAACTTTATGGTCACATCAGCTTTCTGCAAAGTTCATTTCAAGCTGTAGCAAAATCAGAATAAAGTGAATCAGGACACACCACAATGACAGCTATGCCGCTATTACAGGTACGCGGGCAGACTGGGGTATGGGAGCGTCTGGGGCGCTAAATGCAGTGGACATATATTAGGTAGTAGGAATGATCTGAGTTTGTTCTCTTGAAAGGGGGTTTTAAATGGTGTGATTTATTAGTAAAACACATAAAAGGTGGGAGGGGAAAGCTATCAAACCAAGAACAGCCTGAACTCCCCTGGGTCCCCTAGCAGCTGGCAGGAGAATCTCAACTGAAGCTACAGTTGCAATCCTATGCTTCCTCAACCCAGTCCCAGCTGGTTCAGACACAGACACAATCTACGGGGCTTACAGACAGGAAAGGCCTCAAGGTAAAGGTCTTTAAATCAAAACTTCAATGCTAACGTCACCTATGCCACCACCTCAAACATGGAATGGACTCTGCTGAGCATCTGTCACACTTGAGAGTGTTGGGTTTATACAACTTCACATGAAGAAGCACCTAGATGATTCCCCCGCCTCTAACTGGTCTGGGACTTTGAGGAGTTCTGCAGCATGCAGGCAAACACACACTGAGTCACACAACTACATCAACGGAGGAACTAACAGTCCCCCTTGATGCCTGGCTTACACGTTAGTCAGACGGCAGGCCAAACCGGTAATTCCCACCCCCACCCCCACCCCCACTTAATTTATTTTTATTGTGATTTGAATGAATGTTTACAAAGCATATTCACTTTTCATTCAATCATGCATGTACATTTTGTCGTATAACTTTAATTACAAAACCCACAATGCAATCACACTTTCCACTTTCTCTCTGTAATTCTCATTTCCATCAATCCTCCTACCTCTTCCTGCCTTCAGGGCTTTCTTCATCTTTGAGCAAGCGCTGCTCTTTTTACCTTAATAACCCAACTGTTTGCCATTGCGTGAGAACTGACTCACAGCTCACCCTCCAGAGTTTTCAGAGGCTGTAAATCACGTGGGAAGAAACTACCCATCTTTCTCCCAAAGAGCAGCTAGCAGATTTGAACTGTGTGCCTCTGGGTTGGTAGCAAAACTTACCCAATTTGGCCCCCGAACTCCCTTGACCCTGTATGGATGATTATTCAAAGGAATGAGTGCCTCTCTGGTATTACTGGTCATCTTAGAGGCCCATCTATGGTGTGTCTGAAAGTTGACCCACAGGGGTGAGTTTTCCCCCAGGCTCAAGGGGTGACATCTCAAAGGTTCCAATGGCCCTATCAGACCACCAAGCCTGGTCTTTCCCACCCTTTTAAGTTCTAAGAACTAATGGATAGTTGGATCACTTCCCTGATTCTGATTCCTGACATCAGGTGAGGCGGGCAGTGATTAGAATGTGCTGGTGACAGTTCAGGGCATTGACAAAGTCAGCGCATGGTCACTCTTCCAAATGCCACTGCTCCATGGCAGTGGCATGTCCCTGAAGACAACTCCTTTCTGAATGTGCCCCTGTAACTCAAACTCTCTCTTACCTCTGCTGGCCTAGTGGTAAGGAGCTGCACTGCCAACCCAAAGGCACATGGTTTGAAGCCACACTCTGCTCCGCAGGGCAAAGGCAGGCAATCTCCTCCTGTGAAATTAACTGCTGCTGAAAACCCATCTGTAAGTCAATTCCAATTCGATGATACACAGAAACAAACCACTGAAACACAATATTGTCATTGAATTGGAACTGCCTCATGGCTGACCCTTGCCTGGTTTTCCAAGGGGAGAAGCTTGTCCATTTTTCCCCCACGGAACAGTTGATGGATTCGAACTGTATGCCTTTGAGTTGGCAGCACAACTCCTTCCCCACTAGGCCACCAGCACTCTCTCAGCAGAGGGAAATCCCTGAGCTTTTCAAGGGTGAGCTGATGTAACAAGGAGAGAGGGTGAGGATGGGGCTGGAGTCAATTAAGGGACTTGCTGCCTAGGGTTCTGGTTTACATAGCAGCAAAGGGCACGCTAATACAGCTGCCAGAAGCACTGATGATGCTGGGCTTTCCAAGCATGTGCCACTTGTCCGGGGTCTGGCCGTTTTACAGAGCGTTCAAGATGGGAAGGGAGAACCGCAGGTCTCCACACGTCCTCCCTGTTCCTAATGGCCACAGACAGAGCCAGGGAAAGGAGGCCGGAGGGGAGGCACCCCACCTGTCTGGCCTGTTTCCTCTGGTTCCACAGAAAACCCCTCCTTACATTCAAGGGCCCACAGGGATTTCCCAACTCTCGCTGCTCATTAAGCCTGTTTGATTGTAAAGGGAGGCGATTAAACACAGGGCCTGCAGCCAAGATTCCAGATGTTAAGCAAGCCTTCCCTTTGTGGTTGGGGTCCCCTGCTAAGTACTACGTCTAATTAACATCTAAAGTGGGACTCTGGGGGGCCTTGGGAGGTGGAAGTGGAGGGCCATAGGGGCTCTGGCTCTAGTCCCGGCTCTCTGCTGGTTTTATCAGTCGATGGCTGGAGCCATACATGGTGTTTCTGAGTCTTCAGTTCTTCCTCTTGTGGGGAGTGGATTAACTACCAAGCTTCCAGACCTCACAAACAGGCTACGAGAAATCAGATTAACTGAGAGGACTTTAGAAAAAGCCTTATAGATTGGGATACTCACTCGCCAGGTGTGGCTATTTGCACTTAAAAAAAGAGAGGCACTTTCTGGGACTGTTGGTGGTGGACATCAGAGATCTATAGGAGGTAACCCGTGCTCTGGGACCTGGAAATTTACGCTGGAAATCCTTCCCTGGGCATCTCTTTATTTGTATCCTTACCAGCTGCAATAACCTGCAAATCTTTTCAGCGATACAGAGACTAAAAAAACTCCAATGTACCTAAGCAATTTGCTAGAGATCCCAAGAAATGTTTGTTGTTCATTATCGTCGAGTTGGAAGCAACTCACCATTGACCCTCAAGTTGAGTTTTCAGAGGGAGTAAATTGCACAGGAGGAGAATGCCTACCTTGCTTCCACCAAGCAGCTGGTGGATAGCAGCTGGTGGATTTGAGCCATTTGCCTTTGGGTTGACAGTGCACCTTCTTACTCACCAGGTTCATAAAGAAAAACAGTAGCTCTCAGTTGGAATCCTTCCTATCTAGCTGACCCACCCCTTCCTGATCACAGTGCTCACACCAGGGGGAAAGAGAGCCTCTTTGATCACCAGAAGTACCAAAAGGGGATGGCACTCAAAAACAGAAATCTATTTTCTCACAGTTTAAGAGGTTAGAAATCCAAGTGCAGGGTCCTAGCTCTAGTGGAAGGCTTTCTCACTGTTTGACCTCTGGAGGATGGTCTGCTCCTGGTTCCTTGGAGATCTCCAGCTGTCTTGGCATTTATCTCATCCCATCTCTCATCTGCTCCTTTGTTTAATCTCTTTACATATACTCTATAGTACTCCTGCCTCCTTAACATAATAAAGACAACCCATTCCAAATGGGCTAATAACCACAGGCAGAGGGGTTAGGACATACAGCACATGTTGAGAGGATTCCATCCAAGCCCTCAAGAAGGAGCCACCAGTCCCAAGTCTATGGTGGCCAAAGCTTTGCAGCATCTGAACGCCTAATCTCTTAGCCTTCTGTCCTGCATTAGCCTCAGTGAGATTAAAATTTATTCCACTAATAACCTCACTACTGCTACCAAGCTGAAACCAATTCATAGCTGACCTTTCGGTGGGTTTTGTGTAGGCTGCAAGTGGCACAGAAGGACACTGTCTATGTTTCTTCTGAGGCTTGTTGTTGTTAGGTAACATCAAGGACAACTCACAGCAACCCTGTGAGCCACAGAGCCCTTCCCTGGCCTGTGCCATACGCATCATCTGTGACCCACGTGAGCCCACTGCTTAGAGGAGTCTAATCACCAGAGAGGTGCCACTTTGGGCTGGCAGCACAACTCCCTACTGACTATGACTCCAATAGAAGGGGAAATGAAAAAAAAAAAAAAAGATAAATTTAGCCTCTTGGTTACACTGGAAATGAACTGTGGTGGCATTTTAATGAAACACTTGGGTGGCTAAGAAAGGTAGGTAGTTCAAATTCTGCAGCTGCACCATGAGATAAAGATGGGGCAGTCTGGTTCTGCAAAGATTCCACTAAACTCATTACTGTGGAGTTGGAATTGATTCAAAGCAGATCCTGCAGCGGATTTTTGTTGTTGTTATGTACCGTTGAGTTACTTGCAACTCATAGAGACAGCATGTATAACATCCCTGAAACCTGCTCTATCCTGTGCCAACTTTACTGTCTCGGATACACATACCCTCATTGCCCAAGTCATTGTATCAATCCATCTCACCCATGGTCTCTCTCCCTCTCTTTCTCCATCCCTCCACCCTTCCAAGCATGATGTCCCTCTCCAAGGACTGGTCCCTCCTTGAAACATGCCCAAAGTATGTCAGACAAAGCTTCAGAATCCTTGCCTTCAAGGAGCAGCCTGTCTTCACCTTCTCTAGGATTAACCTGTTTGTTCTCCTAGTAGTCCATGGTATATTTAACACTTTTCTCCAACACCACAGCTCAAAGGCATCCATTCTCTTTCTATCATCCCTAGCCATTGTCCAACTCTCTGATGAATAGCAAGCAATTGCAAAGACTGTGGCCTGGATCAGGAGCACCTTAGTCTCCAGACTGACATCATTGCTCTGCAGCAGGCTTTTAGAAACTGTAAATCCCATAGGAAAAGAGCACCCATCTTCCTCTTGGAGAGATGCTAGTGGATTTGAACCACCTGCCTTTGAGCTGGCAGCACAGCTTCTTACCCACTACACCACTGGAACCTTGGAAACCTTATGGGACTGTTCCTATAGGGTCCCTAAGAGTCAGAATCAATCTAATGGCCAGTGGGTCGTCAGATGGTATATATTTAAAATTCTCTGGTTCATGACCAGTGTGTGAGCTGATTGCATTTGCTGGATTTGGCTACCAATGAGCTGTGGGCTGGAAGCCTCTTGTTTTGGGCCAATCAGGGCATGGTACATGGGGCTGGGTCTTTAAAAGTAGGCAGAGTGGGCCTCTTGCGCGCTTATCTTAATGGCGGGTGGTGGCCGCTGAGCAGGTCGCAGATAACTGCTGCTCGCAAGGGGAAGCATTTTCCTGTCTCCCACTTTCTTCTTGCCGCCAGTGGTCAAGCTCGCCAACATGTGGGTAGTGCCACCCAATCGCTCGCAGACCAGTTGGCCCCAGGGCGTCAACCAATTCGGCAACAAGTAGATCCAGCAAACTAAGCCCCTCACCCTGGAGCACACCATCAACCTATACCCTCTTACCAATTACACTTTTGGCACAAAAGAGCCCCTATATGAAAAGGACAGCTCTGTTGCAGCCAGATTTCAAAGCAAGAGGGAAAAATCAGATACAATTGGAATGAGGAGAATGTAGAAGGAGTTCTGATCGTACATGAACACCGCCTACCTCATGTTACTGCTTCAGCTGGGAACAACCTTCTTCAAATTACCTGGTGGTGAACTTAATCCAGGAGAAGATGAAGTTGAAGGACTAAAACGCTTAACGAGAGACATACTAGGTTGTCAGGATGGAGTCCTGCAAGACTGGGTCATTGATGACTGCATTGGTAACTGGTGGAGACCAAATTCTGAACCACCTCAGTACCTATATATTCCTGTACATATCATAAAACCTAAGGAACATAAGAAGTTGTTTCTGGTTCAACTTCAAGAGAAAGCCTTGTTTGCTGTTCCTTAAAATGACAAGCTGGTAGCTGCACCATTGTTTGAATTGTATGACAATGAACCAGGATATGGACCCATCATTTCTAGTCTCCCTCAGCTCTTGAGCAGGTTCAATTTTATATACAACTGAATTCTGCGCACTGGCGAAGTAAAAGAAGCCGTCTCTGTGAGCACAGCTATCAACAGTGTAGAATAAGAAACATGGTCATGGTCGACAAGGATTGTTTTTCTCTTTCCTGATCCCTCAGTGCTCCCTAATTTCCATTATTTGAATAGTAAAGTTAATATGAGGAACTAGATAGTGCTGTAAACACATGTGATAATGTTTAATTTACTTTTGGTTCTATTCATACTTTTTTGTACAACATTAAACAAGTGGACTTCTATTTGTATTTTTAACTTAACATTAAACTTTCAAAATTTTTTTTTAAAAAAAGGTAGGCAGAGTCCTGAATGAGTCTTCAGTTTGGAGGCTCATGTGTGCAGTTGTCAGATTCTGAAAGATGATTTCTTCTTGCTTTGCTTGAGGGTCGGGTGTGGACTATTTGTTTGTTTTTATTTCGTTCATAAGCTTGTGTGAGCTGATTGGATTTGCTGGATTTTGCTAGCAATGAGCTGTGGGACTGGAAGCCTCTCGTTTAGACCTAGTCAGGGCCTGCTACTGGGGCCTGGGTATTTAAAAGTCAGTTGGGCCTGAGGGCCACAGGCCCTTGGGCCTGGTGTTAATTGTGTTTGGAATGACCATTCTTCTATGTGGTACAGACTGATCTGTAAATTCGTTGTACGGAGGTAAATTGAGGTTGCTGTAATGCTGAATCCTGTGCCACTTGGTGTGCCAAATGCCATAATGGTTACCCATCATGGACAGTGTTTGGTGGAGCTCCCAGATTAAGACACGCTTGGAAGCAGGAGCTGCATCCACTTCCTAAACAACATGCCTCTGGAAACTCTATGAACTTAGAAAAACAGTAATAGTTACAGAACAGGGTTCAGGTCTTTTGTTCATAGGGCCACTATGAGTCGATGGCACTTAACAAAACAACAACATAGTTGATAGGGTGGTATTAATAAGTTCAGAATTCTCTCTATAGGTATCAGTTATAAAACTATAGTTATTTTTCTTCAGCCTGCAAAACTACATACTTAGCCTCAGAATTCTGTTTCCTTCTTTAATCATGTAAAGTCATTTAATCAGTCTGTTTACCAGAAGAGGAAATGCATCTATCCTGGATACTGGTGAGGCTGGTTCTCCAGTCATATGTAAACTGCATCTTAACCTGCCTGTTTACCAGGAAGAGAACTGTGCCCTTCCTGAATTACTGATACTTAAATGTGGTCTGTTCTTTTCAGATGTAGAAATTACTTTTCTTTAACTAACAAAAGTGCATTGTCAAATGAACTAGTGTTTCACCCTAGTATAAAACCCAGTGACCATTCCCAAATGGAGAGGCAGTCTTTGAGGCTGAGACCCACTGTCCTCCAAAGATCTGTAATAAAGTGCTTTTATGGATATTGCAATCTGTTTGTCTTACTGGCAACTGACTACGGAAAGAATCCCTTGTGTTCAGTAACATAGTCACATGGGGCTAGTGGTTACCATATTGGCCACCTCAGACACAGTTACCATCCAGAAAGTTCTACTGGACAGCACTGCCCTTGGGTTTCCCTCCTTAAAGAACTGAAAAGACACTCCAGTCCTGTCAGACATACACCCCTGTGTGTATTGTATGCATGGCCAGCAAACAAGTGCTCTTCCAAAGTCTTGAAAGAACCAAGCAGAGGGTAAAGGTTTTCTCCTCAGAACAAACAACCACGCTGGTGAGAGACTGCCATTCCTCCCACGGCTCCCACAGGCTATTCCACTCAGCCTCTCCTCTCAGACCTAATCTATTATTTACACAGGCCTACTTTTAAGAACATGTGCTTTCAAACATTCTCTCCACAGGAGCATTAGGTCTACACAGACCCAGAGTCTGGGATGATGAAGTCGTCGTTTTGCTCCTGCCTTCCTGGCAGCCTTTCTGTTCAACACCAGAAAAAGGGCAACTTGAACTATTAAACAAAACAAAAAGGTGTGAGCCCAGGGCCAAGTGTTAAAAGCATTCCAAAAGAAAAAGGCCTAAACAGAAGCTCCTCCCTCCCCATCTGTCCCTCATCTGGCCCAGGATTTATTGGCTCCTGCAGTAAATTAATCAGTTGCCAAGAGAAAGTCAAACCGGGGCTCCAACGTAAATACTTGTTGGTAGCAATCCCTCAGTGTGACACTTCAGATTTCAAGTGGCTGGGTGGCCTTGCGAATGCCTCATTAAATGGCTACTTTATAGCGTTAAGAGGGGAAAGGCTCTGAGATTTTCTGTACAAATGTATAAATCAATCTTTTCAAGGACAAACAATGGAACAATTCACAAAATGTGTGTGATTAGGCGGGAGTGGGGAAGCGAGTCGAGAACACAGAGCAGGGACGCATGAAGAGCATGGGGTACTCTTTTATTCCTGGGCTCAGTGAACTGGGGTGCTGGCATTCTAGAAGTTTCCTTTCTGTCCTAAAGGTGTGTACTCATCTTCACATAAGATCGTAAGAGTCTAGGTCAGGTGTGTGTGTGTGTGAGAGAGAGAGAGAAAGAGCGCACACAGATAATGTGTGTGAGAAAGAGCATGGATTATGTCTTTATTCACCCCTGTAAACAGGGATATATCAGAGTTTGATGAGGATGCCACAGGTAGGGCAGGGTTCACTTCCCTAAAGTGTCCTTACTAGACTTAGTTGACTGGACCTAACAACATAATAAGGCATCTTGGTTGTTGCTGTTATTTGTCGTTGAGTCACTTGCAACTCATAACGACCCTGTGTACAACAGCCCTAAACTCTGCTCTGTCCTGTGCCAATCGCACTGTCTCCGACACACCCACCCCCATTACCCCAGTCACTAAATCAATCCACCTCATAAAGGGTCTTCCCCTCCTTTGCTGTCCCTCCACCCTCCCAAGCATGATGTCCCTCTCCAAGGACTGGTCCCTCCTTACAACATGTCCAAAATATGTCATCTTTCTCGCCCAGAGCGACTAGAGGGTTTGAACTGCATGCAGACTTTTTGAGTTTGCAGACAAGTGTTTTAACCACTGTGCAACCAAATCTTGTTTGCAAACCCCAAAAGTCTGCAGTTCAAACCCTCCAGTCGCTCTGGGCGAGAAAGATGTAGGCCTCAGTAAAGGTCTACAGCCTTGGAACCCGATGGGCAATTCTACTCTGTACTAGGAGGTCCCTACGAGTTGCAATGAACTCAATCAATGACATGTGCATTAGACTTTTGGATTTTATCCCTTACAACCTGTAGTATAAAGATTTGCAAGTAAGAGGCCATTAGAAGCAGGTCAACTTATCTGCTTTACTCAGTGAGTGATTTAGTACTGTTGTTAGGTGCTGTTGAGTCGGAACAGATTTCCAGCTGACCCTCCAGTGGGTCTTCAGAGAAGACCGCTCATTCCTACAGGGCAGCTGGTGGATTTGAACTGCCTGTCTTTGGTTTGGAAGTGCAGCATCTTATGTATTATACCAAGGCTCCCCTCATTTAGTATTAAGAAGAGCTGGACCTGGTGGCAAAGTTAACGCAAAGACTATGTTTCACTGGTGGTTCAAACTCACCCAAGACCCTACATGACAGACATAGGCAATCTCCTCTCATGCACAGAGGGAGTTCAGAGTCTCAGAAACCAAGGGGAGGTTCAGCTATGAATGGGTTCTGACTCTTTTACCAACAAGGTCATGGGTGATTTAACAAAGTTCTAGTGGTGTAGTTGTCGAGTTCTCACCCTTCATCGTAGAGCCTAGGTTTGATTCCTGACTGATGCCCTTCATGCAAAGCCACCACACATGTCATTGGTACATTGTGCGTCACTGTGATGCTGAACAATGAAATTGGCTCAAGACAGGGCAGGGTTCAGAGCTATTGTACACAGGTTTGCTATGCATCACAAGTGACTCGATGACACATAACAACAACAACAATATGATGCTGAACAGCTTTCAGTGGTGCTTGTAGATGAGGCTGGAGCAGGAAGAAAGGTCTGATGACTTACTGCTGGAAATCAACCAACGACAATCCTATGAGTTGTAATGGTCTCATCTGTGACTTGGTCGTGAGGGCAGCACGGGACAGAGCAGTGTTTCACTCTGTTGTGCATGAGGTCACCATGACTGAAGACAGCCACCACCACCAACTGTACAAACCAGTGAATTAACTGTTAGACACACAGACCACTTGCTCGCAGATCTGAGGGGGTGATCCTGACCAAGCCTGCTCTCTTGTTTAGAGAAGCTTCGGTGATCATTCTCTCCTTTTCCCACATTTCCCTGCTCTTAATGGACCGGAAAGCCGCACCCCTGGAGCTCAGGCCTAGGCTTAGAAAATAAGGGTGTTTCAATGAGGCTAAACGGCTTTTTTCAACTCACTGTCCTTTTGCTACGCGTCCTTCCAAAGGCATGTGTGACTCCCAGTGAGCCAATTCATCAGGTTTTCTTTGAATCACATAAAACAGATGGCTGAAACCAGATAGAGGGGAAGTTCTGAACCAGAACGCATGTCCTTGAGCCCCTCTGCACTTGTCCCTATGGCAATCTTGACCTTGTCCCCTTAAACGGCAGTGCTCTGCATGGCTGTCAGACTCCCTGGGGGACCAGCTCCACTGTTGCAAAAGAACAAGGGGCAGATGCTAGAACAGTGCGTTCCAGGAGCAGAGGCCTGGATCTTAACAGTGGCCTTTCTGCTGTTCAAACCCTTCCTGCTGGAAAAGCTCCCATCTCGATCCTGCTCCTTCACCTTCCAAAGAAAAATGGGGAGTCTGATTACCGAAATCCACTCTTAGGCTCCTACTGCTGTTCTCCCCATCAACCCCCTGGCTTCTTCCTTCAGACAATTTGTCTCCAGGGCATCGATTCCCTCCTGGCATTTCTGAGGGTAGAGTCCCTCTCCTAACACAATTCTGACCTGGTCTCCACCACCGTGTTCAGAACTGTATGGTATCTGTGTGTTTGTGTATGTGTAGAACTGGGCTTTGACTATTCAGGAACAAAACCCAAACCAATTTCTGGGAGATGATTCTGACGCACAGTGATGCCTCGTGTGCAGGTAGAACTGCTCCATCGGCGTTTTTTCAGCTGTGATCTCCTGATAGCCAGGCCTTTCCTCCAAGTCTACTTAGGGTAGACCTGACCTGCCAACCTTTGGTTAGTACTGAGGAGCGTACTCTCTAAAAAGCAAACCAAACCCACTGCCATCAAGTCGAGTCTGACACTGAGGAAACTTCACCTGGTTCCCAAGGCCACAAATCTCTGTCCTGAGGAACAGTTGGCAGATTTGAACTGCTGATCTTATGATTCACAGTGCAACACGTAACACACTATGCCACTGGAGCTCCCTCAAATCCAAACACTAAACTATCGCCTTTGAGTCAACGTGGCTCTGGTCGCCCATGTGTCAGGGAAGAGGTGTGCTCCGCCAGGTTTTCAATGGCCATGGACTGTGAAAAGAAGAAACAGCTAATTCATCTCGGAGGAAATGCCGCCAGCATGCTCCTGAGAGGCAAAGGCAGTGGGACATTGTCCCACTTATTTTGAGCATGTCGTCAGGAGGGGACCAGTCCTTGGAAAAAGACACCATGCTGGGGAAAATGGACCATAACAATGGGCTTGAGCATATCAGAGATGGTAAGGATGGAGAGGGACAGGACAAGGGTCAGATCTGCTGTCCCTGGGTCACTAGGAGTTGTAACTGACTCAACAGCACTTCACCACAACCACCACAGAGATATGGGAGTAGATCACCAGATCTATCCTTCAAAGTGACACTGGGTGAACTTAGACTATGAAGTTTTCTGTTAATAAATAAAACCCCAAACTCATTGCTATTGGGTCAGAACTGACTCATAGCTGGCTCTTCCGTGGGTTTTCAGAGGCTGTAAATCTGTTAGTGACAAATCATGAATGCTTCTCAGCGACCAAGTTCATGTTTAAAACATCCACTTTTCAACGGACTGGCAGAGTTTTCAGAATGTACTGGGGCAGCCAGTACTCAGAAACTCAAAGCAAGAAGGCAAGAGTCTAGCTTGCACAAGGGGAGACTCTAGGGGAGAAGCAACGGGCCAGTGCAAGGACACACAAGCCCGTAGCCTGTCACAGGGGCACTCAAGGGGTGCCCACAGATGCTCCTGGTTTTGTGTGTGAGAGGCCGCTGGGCCCAAGCTGGGAACGGAATTCCACAGTAGGCACCAGGGCCACAGTCGTGGCAGAGGTCCTGGGTTTCACAGCAATCCTTCAGAAGCCATCCCTTCAGGGAGCTCCCTGGTGCTCTGCCAAGCTCTGCTGCTCAGAAGGGTGGAAGGGCAAAGGGGGGAATTCCTCCAGTTGGCAGATCTGCAGCACAGGAGGGGAGAGACTCTTCTGGTCATGGGGGAGGAGGCTCCGCTGGCCACAGGGATGAGGCTCCGCAGGCCACAGAGAGGCAGCTCCGCAGGCCTTGGGGACGAGGCTCCGCAGGCCACGGGGATGAGGATCAACAGGCCATGGGACAAGGCTCTGCAGGCCACGGGGACGAGGCTCCAGAGGAGGCTCTGCAGGCCACAGAGAAGAGCTCCACAGGCCACGGGGATGAGGCTCTGCAGGCCACAGGGATGAGGCTCTGCAGGCCATGAAGGGGAATTTCTGCTGGCTGTGGGGGAGAGAGGAATGACTGGAGGGGAAGAGGCCCACAAAGAAACCCTGATAGCAAAACAAACCCTCACCAACCTATTGCCTGAGACCAGTTTTAGAATCTGCCTGATGTCCTTCTATGCTTTAAATGAATACTTTGTTTATGATTTGAGGTAATGATCAGTACACTCTGTGTTACTCTAGTGATTCAGATAATGTATAATCTGCTCCCCAAGTTTATTCTTCTTCCCGAAGATAACCACTAGTTTTGTACTGAGATTTTTCTGCACACAGTTTTACATATTAAATGTTCATATTCTGTGGTGTGGTGTTAATCAAAAGGTCAGCAGTTCAAATCCACGACCCCATCTGCAGGAGAAAGAGGAGCCAGTCTGTTCCTGCTAAAATACCACCTCGGAAATTTGATAGAGGGTCACCAGGAGGTGGAAATGATTGAATCAATAGCAGTGGGTTTAATTTTTTTGACAAATACTCTCTCTCTCCTAGAAAATTCCTAAGGAAATGTATACACACACACACCCATACACATTCCCCACAAACACATATCTAGATGAAAATAGAAGGTGCTAGGGTAGAAGATCACCAAGTGGGTTGTGCCACTAACTAAAATGTTGGTGGTTCAAATCACCAGTTGGGCAGTCTCCTTGCAGGAAGATTTACAACCTTAGAAACCCAGTGGAGGGTGCCATGTGTTGGAATCAACCTGATTGCAGTAAGTTTGGCTTATAGAGAAATATTCACCCACGTACCCAGAAATATACATCCATGTATATAAAAATATAGAGTTCTGTGGCCTAGGGCTAAGAAGCTGCTCTGCAATCCTGAAGGCACACAGTGGTAATCCACCAGCTGCACTGTGGGAGCAAGTTGGAAAGCTCTTCCCACGTGATTAACTGCCTCCAAAAACCTGCTGGAGAGTCAACTGTGAGTTGGTTCTGACTTGACGGTGCATAATAATAACATAAAAATATACAGGGAGTCCTTGGATGTTGCAAATGGCTAATCTCTTGACTACTAGCTGAAAGGTTAGAGGTCTGAATCCCCCCAGAATCGTGCCAGAAGTTGGTGATCTGTTTGTGAAAGGCTGCAGTCATGAAAACCCCGTGGAGCTGTTCCACTCTGCACATGTGGGGTCCCCAGGAGTTGGTACTGACTAGATGGTAATAGGTCTGCTATCAGTTACCCATCTAGAGACATACATCATTATACAGATCGTCGATAGACTTGCTAAGAGCCCTCTATTCAAGTCTGCCCCATAGTAGCCCTTGGAATGATGGACTGTAACTGCATCGTTCTCGTGGTCTCCACGGTGCTTGAGCCCTGGTCTGTGATTGCAGAGGTCACTGCCCTTCTAGCTCATTGGGGATCTTCTTCCCCTTTGCTAACTTCTACTTCTCCAACCATTCTGTCTTTTCTCAATGATAGATACCTCCTGACAACACACCCAAAGGATGTGAGATATAAAGCTTTGTTGTTGTTATGTGCCATCGAGTCACTTGTGACTCATAGCGACCCTATCTAGAAGAGCCTTTAAACCCTGCTGTATCCTGTGCCAACCTCACCGTCTCTGACACACTCACTCCCTCCACCCCAATCACAGAATCAATCCATCTCATTGAGGGTCTTTCTCTCCTGTGCCGTCCCTCCACTCTCCCAAACATGATGTGCCTCTCCAAGGACCAGTCCCGCCTTGCAACATGCCCAGACTATGTCAGACGAAGCTTCAGAATCTTTGTCTTTAAGAAGCCGCTCGGCTTCACCCTTTCCAGGACAAACCTGTTTGTTTTCCTAGCAGTCCATGGTATATTGCATACTCTTTGCCAGCACCACAGCTCAAAGGCATCAATTCTCTTTCTATCATTCCTAGTCACTGTCCAACTCTCCGATGCATAGCATGTAATTGCGAAGACTATAGCCCGGATCAGGCGCACCTTACATATAATTTTATTTCAAGGACTATGTGTTATATTTATTATTCCACACTACGCTTTTCGCTCCACTTCATTCCCTCCAAAGAGAGCCATTTCATTCATTGAAAGTGCTTCATAGTACTATACAAAGTGAACTTACCATATTTTATTTATTCATTCTTCTACTGATAAAATATTTAATTCTCCTCCCCCATCCCTCAGCCTCCCTGCTCAGCTTGGATGCAAGTATTTCCCTAGAAAGCAATTCCAGAATTGAAGTTCCTGGGTCAAAGAGTATGTGTGATTTTAACAGATACTGACACAATGTTTGTGACAGCTTTCCCTCCCCGACAGCATGCAAGTACACTTACTCTACCCTACAAATTCTACAATCCTTTCAAATGTTTGCAGAAACATAACCTTAATCCTAAAGAGCCAAGGTGGCACAGTACATAATGTATATATGTCTTATTGGGCTGTCAACTCAAACATCAGCAGTTCAAATCCACCATCCACTATGAAAGAGAAAGATGCGTAGTTTTCTTTCCTGGTAAAGATTTTCCATCTTGGAAACCTTATGAAGGGTCAGCATGTGTTGGAGACAATTCAGCAGCGGTGGGACTGGTTTGGAGTCAGTAACCTTAACCTTGACATCATTCTGATGGGATAGTGGCCAGCTAGGAAAGCCATCTCACTACTTTAACAGCATCTCCATGACTATTGGGGAGATCAAGTATTTTTCTTATGTTTATTAACTATTTGCACATTCTATTCAGTGAGAAGATGGATTTTATGAAGAAGAATGTGGTATCAGGATCGGAGGAAGACTCATGAACAGCCTGCCTTATGCAGGTTAAAGAACTTTGCAAAGTGAGGACGATTTGAAACACTTGCTACTGAAGACCAAAGAATACAGCCTTAAATATAGATTACATCTCAATGTCAAGAAAACAAAGATCTTTACCACTGGGCCAAATGGCAACATCATGCTATATGGAGAAAACTTTGAAGCTGCTAATGATTTAGTATTACTTGGATCCAGAGTCAACATAATCAGTATCAGCAGTTAATAAATCAAAAGGTATATTGCACTGGGAAAATCTGTTGTCTGGGACCTCTCCAAAGTACCAAAGAGCAATGATGTCAACTCAAAGACTAAGGTACACCTGTCTCAGCACTGGTCTTTTCAATCACCTGCTGTGCATCTGAAAGCTGGACAATGAATAAAGATGATGACAGAAGAAGGACTGATGCCCTTGAGCTGTGGTGTTGGAGAAGAGCACTGAATATCCATGGACTTCCAAAAGAACAAACCAATATGTTTTGGACAAAGTGTAGCCAGAGAGCTCCTTGGAAGCAGTGATGGTGAAAATTCATCTCATAATTTGAGCATGTTGTTAGGAGAGGATAATCCTTGGGAAAGGATATTATGCTTGGAAAGATGTAGGGTGAGTGAAAGAGAGGGAGACCTCAACAAGATGGAATGGCACAGTGACTGCAGGATGGGATCAGTTATATCAGAGAGGATAAAGATGGCAAAGGACAAAACAGAGTTAAGATATGTTGTTCATAGGGTTGTTATGAGTCCTATTTTCCTCAATGGCCCTTAACAACAACAACTTCAGTGAGTTGCTATTGCATATGCATATCCTCTATCCATTTCCTAAGCTCTGCTGGCTTAGTGGTAAGAAATTGCACTGCCAACCCAAAGGCATGTGGTTCAAACCCACCAGCTGCTCTGAGGAAGAAAGATGGGCTATCTCCTCCTGTGTGATTTACTGCCTCTAAACACCTGCTAGAGAGTCAGCAACAGGACATAACAACAACAAAACAACAACTCTTCTTTCCTACTGGACTCTTGGCTTATTCTTAGTGGCCTTTGAATGACGGAGTTGGTGAAGAATACTGAATATATCTTGGACTGTCAAAAGAACAAGCACATCTGGCTTAGAAGAAATGCAGCCACAGTGCTCCTTAAAAGGCTGGTACAGATGAGACTTTGCTTCACATATTTGGGGCTTATTATCAGGAGGCAACAGTTCCTGGCAAAGGACATCATGCTTGGAAAGGTGAAGGGTCAATGAGAGAGAGGAAGACCCTTGAGGAGGTGGACCGCCATATGACCACAACAATGGGCAACGCCAGGCACAGCTGACAAGGTGAGGCTGGTGCAGGACCAGGCAGAGTACGTTCTGTTAGGCGTAGGGTCGCTATGACGACAAACCAATGCAAAGGCCTCTTAACACCAACCACCAACATATATTCTGACTACACATTATTTGGAAGGAGGAATGTCATCCACTTCTATAACAGCTTGCCTCCGGAAACCCTATGAACCTGGAGAGAGGATGAATAGCACCCAAGCGTCGAGGACTCTCCTTCATAGGGTCACTATGAGTCGTCTGAGACTCGACAGCACGTAACAACAACAACAACACAATACATTATATATTATTCTGTGTGTTTGCCACATTTTTGTCCAAGTCCCTTTTGAAAGTTTTTATTCATAGTATTTTCCGTGAAAGAGAGAGTGATTTTTCCATGAATAATACAATGGCTTCCAAGTTATCCCTTTCTGCCACTGAATTCTTTCTCTAAGACAGTGAACGCTCAGACGGCAAATAGAAATGCACAACAGGTCTCTAGGGCCCTGTCAGCTCCCCTGACTTTAGGAGGTTCCTCAGAGCTTCCAAGAGCAGAGTTTGAAAGAACAGACTCAGTGTGACCCCCTTCTTTGTGCTACAAACAAGGAAACCTAGGACAAAGACTATTACAGCGACAATGGTGAAAAGCTTTCTCACGGGAAGCTGGTTAGGAGTCTGGTTAAATTATGGTCTCCATTCCACTTCCACCAATTCCAAATGGACTTCAAAATGACCCTCAGGGTAAAAGCAATCTTGGAGGTGTGATAAGGATGAGAAGGGAGGGAGAGGAATTAAAAATGAATAGATAAGTTGGCTGAAGGGAAAGGCAACACATTATAAATGATTGATTAGATATTATAATAAATTAATCACACCAACAATTAACATCATAAAACTAAAGCCCGTGAATGATTGTAGGAAATATGATTTGTAAACTTCCACTAAAAAACAAACAAAACAAAAACTTCAGGTATTTTAAGTCTAATTCGTGCACAATTCTACCCTTTCAAACAGATAACTTTATTCAAAAACAAATTTTGTAAACACTTACCATCACTTTATAGTTACTTATTAAAGTAAAGTGTTAAGGAGCTTTGATGGTCTATCGGCAAGACGCTGCAGGGCAAGCCCAAAAGCATGTGGTTTGAGGCCACCAGCTGCTCCACGGGAGAAGAAGACTGCGGAGCAGCCGGCGGATTCAAATCACTGGCATTTTGGTTAGTGATACAACGTGCTTCATCACCTGGGCTCTAAAAAGTGGGGTGCATGTAGGAATGCCGGGATCTGAGTAATCCAAGTGCACTAATAATAAGCAATACCACTGAGAGCACATCACCGCCTTCCTCCTCCTCCTCCTTCACGGAACTCTCTAGGCTTCTGACTGGCAGTGCTTGCAAGGGTGCCTGGCACTCGAGCGCAGGCCCCTGTGCAGAAGTTCCAGGAGATATGAAGGTGGCCTGAGAAAGCTGCCTGTCTTTATGTCTATGTGAGGTCTTCTATCCCGCCCATTGCAGCTTTCAGCACTAACTGGGGGAACCGGAGGAGGTTGGTAATTGTGAGACTCTGTCTGGTCCTCTAATGCCGTTAGATGCCATGAGTGAATTACGACTCATACTGCGACCCTAGGAACAGATCTGCGCCTTGCCCTGTCCTGTGCCATCCTTGTGATCTCGGATACGTTCGAGCCCACGACTGCAGTCACTATGTCAACCCATCTTGTGGAAGGACTTCTTCTCTTTCCTTGACCCTCCACCCTTCTCAGCATGATGCCTTTCTCCAAGGACTGGTCCCTCCGGACAACATGTCCAAAGTATGTGAGAAAATGTTTCACCGCCCGAGTAAGGACAAGTGTCAACGTGTGTACACTGCCGAGCATAAAGTTACACAAATGAAGTCATCACGAATTTATTTTCTTTATCAGTTAAGACGGTGTGGAGAGTTGTTAACTTCTAGGATGAGTCTGCACATGCCCAGATGAGTAAATAGACTCAGAGTCAACACTATCGTATATGAGGAAATGGTATGTGATGAACCCACATGATTGCACATACATTCTGGAAGGATAACTTGAATTTACAAAGCCAGTTCAATCTAATCATAATTATTGTTGTTAAGCATTATCGAGTCAAGTATGACTCAGAGCAATCCCATGAACAACAGATCTGAGCCGTGTCCCATCCTGTGCCATCCTCATCACCTCTGATATACTGGACCTCATCGCTGTAACCTCTGTGTCAAGCCATTGGCTGAGGGTGTTCCTCTCTTTTGCTGACCTGCCACCTTGTCAAGCATGATGTCCTTTTCCAGGGAAGAGCCTCTCCTAACAACATAGCAGCTAGCAAATGTAGACAGTAGAATTTCTAGATCACAGAGGGGGAGATTACGTAGAGTCTGAAGTGAAATGCCAACCTATTTGACCAAGGCCCCTCATCCCAAACGAACACCAGAAAGTTACCTTTCTCCCTCTACATCTGACGTCTAGAAGCTTGTGTTTATCCATTGTGGCTGGGGAGCCGTTTCCAGCATTCATGTGGAATGTGTGCTGGCCTAGGCCCATCACCCTGGGGAACAATAACCATTTTGTACATTGGTGCTCTGTTACTGCGCTCTGAATGCCCTACAGCCAATTAAAAATAGGGTTCCTGTAGATCAGATTCTAATCTCCGCAAATGAGGACATGGGCTCAATCAGTCTGGAAAAGCAAAATATTTTTTTTTTAAAAAAGGAAAGAACCAGCATGAGGGCATAGTGTTTATAGGATATTGAGCATGTTGGTTCCACCTGCTCCCAGGGGCTGCACTGAAGTCCTGATAAAAGAGAAGACAGAGTGCTGTGCTCACATGCAGGTGGTTCCCACCTGGGCCACAGAAACCTGGCACATCCTGGAAGGTTCTGGTAATAGAACTCGGCATCCTAAAAATGGCCAACACAGGGAAAACAGGTGGGCTTCAGCATAAAGTATAAATAAAAATGGAAAGTAGCACTTTTTCTGCAGGCAGGTGTTGCTAGAGAAAGGGCAGGCGTTCTCTGAACTCTGCCTTCCTTAAGGGGAGCTGAACTCAGAGGCAGTGTTCAAGTGGCAGGGGGGCCTGGTCACAAAGGAATCTCTTCCTTTCTATCTCAGAAAAAAAAATCTTAATAAAATAACCTTAAAGCTGACTGTCACCCTTTTGCAGGGGTGAGAGGCTATAAATCACACGGGAAGAGACTGTCGTCTTTCTTCCAGAAAGAGCTAGGAGATGCAGACAGCATGCCTTTGGGTTGGCAGTGCACTTCCTTACCATCAGGTCACCGGAGCACCCACCTGAGTACCCAGAACTCTAAGAAAGTTAACTCTACAAGAGTGTCCACCCCAGTGAATGATCCCATCAACTTGACAGTTAGCCACTGAGCCCACTGGACAGTATGGAGGGGACCCTCAGGGCTGGATAGCAACATATCTATTCAGTAACAGTTGGCCAAAGAATGGAGTGAATAGTTTATACAGGGAGTTTGCAGTTCAAACCCACCCAGAAATGCCTTAGAAAACTAAGCCAGAGATCAGAGTCTGGAAGGTCACAGCTGTAAACAGGGGTCAGTTCTACTCCACACACGGGGTAGCATGAGTCACAGCCAACTCAATGGCCACTGGGGATGCCAGCGGTAATGTCACCACATAGAAAAGAAAATAGCAAGAAAAACATTGATTGCTGTGGTGGCTGAGTGGGCAACGGGTTGCAAGGGGTTTGAATCCACCAGCTGCTCCTTTGGAGAAAGATGGGTAGTCTCCTCCTGTGTGATTGACAGCCTCTGAAAACCCACAGGAGGGTCAGCTACAAGTCGCTTCTGACCGGAAAGCGATGAGTGCGTGCATGCGTCAAAACCAAAGCCATAAAATACCTAAGTACAAGCCTAAAAGCCACTTGAGTAAGTAATGATGTCATTTTATTGAGGGATTCACAGGGTTTGGATTTATTAAGTGATAAACTTTGTTTACACCGAGCAGGAGACAGTGGTTCAAAGATGTGGATTTTCCCCGATTAACACAGTTTTGTGAACATTCTAATGAAGACATTTTAGAAGAGTCTAAAAAGAGGTTTAGAAAATTTGAAATAAAATTCAATATTTATATGGAGGAATATAGGACGAAGAACAAAAATAATTCTGGAAGAAGAGGACGGACTCATGCAACCTATATTAAAATACGTTCGAGAACTATGGTATGCAAACCACTGTGCTGTTGATGCGGTCACAGGCAAGTTACCAGGACAGAGCTGGAGCCCTAAAATAGATGTACACGTTTTTAGTGACTTGATATATAATAAGGGTGCTCCAGGGGCCTCGGGGGTAAGGGGTCACACTGTTAACCCAAAGGTGGTATCTCTCTGGCAGTTCTCATCCGCCAGCTGTTCTCTAGCAGGAAGATGGGGTATCGGCCGTGTTGTTTACAGCATCTGAAAACCCACGGAAGGAACAACTATGAGTCAGTTCCAACTTGACAATTACGAGTTTGAGGATTTATTTTCTTGAAAAACATATATGTGAGCTATGGTTATCTGAGTCACTATTCTGTTTTTAATGCATTGGAAATTTGTTCTAAAGCTTAAATTTCTTTTTTTTTTCCTCTTAAGAGTGAGGTAAAGTTCAATATACTTCTCCATATGAAAGACAAAAATCTATATAAGAAAGACAAGTGGACAAAATATAGAGGGGCTATTGTTGGTTGTTATTTTTAAATAAAACAAGATTATATAAACATGGCCAGACCTCAAGAAGAAAAATATAAAATATAAAAAGCTACATGACAGATGATGATACCATCTATGTGAATGAAAACCTACTCATGAATTGCATTTTTATTTTCCTCTCTTAATAATACATTGAAGTTAAACATGTAGAACTTATACTGGAAGAATATGTATAAAATTAGAGAATACTGGGGGTTTTGGAGCTGGGTGTGTGTGAGTATTATTTGAAATCACATCCTTAGTTCAAACTACAGAAGGCAGATTCATAAATAAATTGACTGACTCCAGTGCTTTGAGTTTTGGGGGAGGCTGTGGATTTTTAACAGCTAATATGACCCATGATCTTGGTCATATTTGAAAGCCCGGAAAAGTGTGCACTGGGGGGAGAGGGGGTTGGCCAGTTAACATAAACACTTGCGATTAAACACTTGGGGTGTTTATTTTCTAGCAAAACAGAGCTTGTGAGAAGATAAAGCTCTTCATTAAGGTGGCTTCCTCTTGGATACAGGATTTTCCCCCATGGAAATGTCATCATTGGCCTGGGATCACTCACAGTCCGCGTCCACACTCCCTTGTGAAGTCCAAGAGGCTGAGTGAGAGAGAGGGTCTGTCCTTCAGCACCAGGGATTTTTCCTGAGGGAAAGATTCCTTGCTTGTTTCACCAAAACCACAAAATGACAGGCTGCCCAAGACAGAGGATGCTCAGCAGACCACTTCTCCTCCGGAGGGGCTCTTGTCTCGCATCCACTGTTATCTGCACTGTGGGACGAGCTGGGTATAACCTTCAGCAGACAGCGTTCCTCTTAGACCGCTCCACCCACCCCAGGCTCCCGAATCCAGTGCCAGTGAGTCTATTCTGACTCATAGCAACCCTCCATTGAGTTTCTGAAGGAGTGAATTGTTTTGAAAGGAGATCGTCTGTGTTCCATGGAGCAGCTGGTGGACTTGAAGCTCTGACCTTTCAGTTAGCCGCTGAGAACATCACCTGGGCTCCTTTCCAGAACACAGGTGACCCCAATAGAAGCTGGTATCCCTTTTCCTGGTATACATCCTTTGCTCTTTTTAGAGAAAATATATTTGAGTTATTTTAAAATTCTGCATATCTGCTCCTATTATTTTGGTTTAGTTTGGTTTTTGCAAATCAAGAGAGCTCAGGTAAGAAATAAGGGGAGTTATCATAACAGCAATTTTTTTAATTGAGAGCACATGGTAATAGAGTACTCCTCTCTGATTTGTTAAACCGTTTAATACATTTATTCTAGTATTACTATTATTTATTTAAGAACTCTGATTGTGGGGTGGTCGTGGTATTTTGTGCCATCAAGTAGCCTATGACTCGTACA
The DNA here is from genome assembly GCF_000299155.1 of Elephantulus edwardii. Taxonomy (NCBI): domain Eukaryota; kingdom Metazoa; phylum Chordata; class Mammalia; order Macroscelidea; family Macroscelididae; genus Elephantulus; species Elephantulus edwardii. The sequence continues at coordinate 2,054,039 of NW_006399941.1, read as the reverse complement.
TAACATATCGGACATCTAACCACCAGGTGAGCAGTTTGACTTTATCAACTGCTGCATGAGAAAAAGCTGGACAGTCTTTCCTCTGCAGATTTACCGCTTCAGAATGTGACTGAAGGGCAGTCCTGCATCAGATTGGACTTGCTGGAAACGGTATTTTGAATTTTTTTTACTGTTTCTATCAATCACAAATTTCATCTCATGAACTCTGGGCATGTTATCAGGAGGGGCCAGTTTCTGGAGAAGGGCATCATGCATTGTGAAGTGTGGGGTCCGCAAAAAAGGAGGAGGACCTTCACCAAGAGGGACAGACACTGTGACCACAGCAATGAGCTCAGGTATAGCAGCCCTTGTGAGGATGGTGCAGGACGGGGCAGGCTTCACGCTCTTGGACGAAGGTCAGAACCAACTCAACAGCACCTAACAACCACAGAGTTTTAGCATGTTGTTGTTATGTGCCATCGAGTTGCTTCAACTCATAGCAACCTTGTGTACAACAAACAGCTCTAAACTCTGCTCTGTCCTGTACCAATCTCACTGTCTCTGTCACATCCATCCCGATTACTCCAGTCACTGAATCAATCCACCTCATAGAGAGTCTCCTTTCCTAAGCTATCCCTCCACCCAAGCATGATGTCCCTCTCCAAGAACCTGTCCCTCCTTACAACATGTCCAAAGTATGTTAGATGAAGCCTCAGAATCTTTACCTCCAAGGAGCAGCCTGATTTAACCCTCTCCAGGATGAACCTGTTCATTTTCTTTGCATTCCATGGTACATTCAATACTCTTCTTCAGCACCACAGCTCAAAGGCATCAATTCTCCTTCTATCTTACCTAGTTTTAGCATAGTGAATGATATCTGAGGCCAGAATTTGTTGAAATAATAAATTCTGAAAATTAAATATTGCATATAGACTTAGTTATAACTATTATCCCACTGTTGTTGTTATTTGCCATCTAATCTGAATCAACCCACAGCTGACCTTCCAGTGGGTTTTCAGAGGCAGGAAATCACACTGGAGGGGCTGCTCATCCTTCTTCCATGGCTGATGGATTCGGACTGTGCGCCTTTGGGATTGCAATGCAGCTTCTTACCACTTGCCACTAGAGCTCCCTGATAGAAGAACTAATTCCATGAAACTTCTGGCGAGCTTCATTATTTATAGTCCACACATAAAGCAGAAACCATGAGTTACTGATTAAAGTGAGGAGATATACATATATATATATATAGTGTTGTTGTTGTTATGTGCCATTGAGTCGCCTGCGACTCATAGCAACCCTATGTACAACAGCCCTAAACTCCGCTCTGTCCTGTGCCAATCGCACTGTCTCTGACACTCCCATCCCGATTATCCCAGTCACTGAATCAATCCACCTCATAGAGGGCCTTCCTCTCCTGCGCTGTCCCTCCACCCTCCCAAGCATGATGCATGATATCCCTCTCTAATGACTGTTCTCTCCATATATATATGCAATGCGATTCGATAAATCTAACTCATGTTAAGTGAATGGATTTATAGCAGGAACTGTACATTTTAAAATCTAAGATATTTAAAAAATGTAACATTTAAAGCTTTTAGCTTGAGATATTCAGTATATAAACATAGTAGTGCACGTACTTGTGTGTGTATAAATGCTATATATGCAGATAGTATGTCAAAATGATAGCACATAATGCTAATTTAGAAATATTCCCTGTATCTTCCCATTCTTGCCTCTTACACGTTAGGAAAACGTTTAGTCAAAGTATTGAGCAGCACCAAATTTTACAGCATTCCCTGTCAATATTAGAACCATCTTTTGTGATTTTTACCTGTTTTTCCAGAACACATCTCTTTCTCTCTGCCATCAAATTGGAATTGTTCCTGTGAGACCCTCCACTGAGTTTTGAAGGTTGTAAATTGCGTGACGTTGTCCACTTTCCTGGCTAGGAGCCACTGGGGGGTTTGAACCCTGAGAGAGGCCCTGCCTTCGGGTTAACAGCATCACTCCTATGGACTAAGCCACCAGCACACCCTTTCCCAGGATACACTCTCTTCACTTCCATCTCAGTTATTTGACACCAAGTCCTTACTTTGTTCCATTTTTAAATGGTCTTTAAAAGACTTGTTTACAAAGAAATCCAACACTTGTTACTGTTGAGGTCAGATGTCTGGAAATATTACTAGTGTTTTTTTAATCTTATTTCTTTTAAAATATGATTTCCTCAGTTGACCTCTATAAACATCCAGAACTAGCATTGCCTTAAGATTATTTCAGGCCAACGTGTGTTCCCTAAATAACACTTTGATGTTGAAACAAAACAATTATGAGATCCTCACACAAACACACACGCAGAGATATTTTGTAAAGACTCAAATATAAAGTAATAGCCTCATTTCTAAGAATAATTTTTGGGGCACAAAAACCCTTACCTTATATATAGAGGCTTGAGGGGTCCCACAGAGTGTGTTCAACGAAATGGTTAATAGTTCAAGTTCACACAGAGGCACACGGGAAGAAAATCTTGGCAATCCAATGTAAAAAATCAGCCACTGAGAACTCTATGCAGCACATGTGTACCCTGCCCCATGCGAGGCTGCCATGAATAGAAGCCAGCCAGGTACCTAAGGGCTTATGTGTTACAGTATATATATCCAATTCCCACAATTCCTCTACCTGCTGTTTCCTCAGCAGGCTGCCATGGCTATGTGGTCTAGAATCATAAGTGAACTTCCTCAGGGTTGAGGAAGATTCCTGATTGAATCCAAAAGACCTAGCAACTGATGGTCCTCTCAAAGAGAAGATTAACTAACTTCCCCATCCAGCTGAAATTTTCTATATTTTCTTCCTTCTCCACTTTTTATTTGGAAAAAAAAAGTTTAAAATTGTGATCTGAGTGAAGGTTTACTAAGGAAATGAATTGTTCATTCAAACATATGTACACATTTTGTTCAACAGCATTAATTTTAATATCAACATTGTAATTGCATTTTCCTACTTCTTCCCTGTTATTCTCATTTCCATTAATCCTTCTATATCTCTCTGTGTCTTCTTTCATAAGTGATATTGTGCTAATCATCTCCTCACTGGATCATCTCCTTATTGTCCTTTTTCTTTACTCATCTTAAAATATGTTGATTATATATGTATGTATTACTTTTTTGCTCCTCTTTCTCCTTTTCTATTCCTGGTACCTACACAAGAATGATTCTAGCTGTACGTAAACCTCTCCTTTGCTTTTTATAACAGTGTTCTCATACTATATTTGTCCTTTTGTGACTGACCTAGTTCACTTAGTATAAAATCCTGTATATGCTTCCAGGTAATGCAGTGCTTCATGAATTCTTTATCATTTTTTAGTGTTGTATAGTACTCCATTGTGTTCATATGCGTCGTTTGCTTAAACATTCACCATTAATGGACATTTTTGTTGTGTCCATCATTTTGCTATTGTAAATAAAACTGCAGTGAGCATGGGTGTGCATTACCTGTTTCAATCACAGCTCTTAATTCTTTGGAATACCTTCCTAGTAGTGAGATTATGATTCTGTCTTTCATTTGTAAAATATGTTCACAGCTGTGGGGTGATGTCTTTATGGGCAACAGGAGGATATGTGTTCTGAGGAGACCCCCGAGCAGCTGTGTGGTCACAAAACCTCCCAGACCCCATGTCCACCCTCTACCTGCCTTCACCTGCCATAGCTACTCACATAAGGATAAGCTAAACCACAGCTCTGCTAAGGGGCGATGCCAGCAGAGATATTGCTTGTAAGGCATGGGGTTCTTGGGGTGTAATCAGTAGGGAGGTCTGCTGTTAACCCCTTTCTGAAAATTCAAACTCACTAGCAGCTCAGTGGGAGAAAGATGGGTGATCACTTCCAGGGTGATTTACAGATTCTGGAAAGCTACTGGAGGCTCAGCTGCAAGTCCGCTGAACTTGACGGGAATGAGTGTAGGATGGAGAGCATTCTCTGGAACACTCTGCAGCAGGGCCTAAATAATTGGGATCTCTACCTGAGCCCCTCATCTCTTACTATTTCAGTAACCGGAGTGGACAGACACGTGCACAGGGCTCTAGCTTGCTTTAAAAAATGTTTACTGCACCCATCAGATTTCCATCAAACTCCCAGCCACTGAGCGTGGAACCATTATGTCACTCAGGAAGGGATGTCTATTCACTAAGACAAGGCTTCTTCTGGTCCATCACTAACCTGTGAAATGAACGAAGCCAGAGGGTGTTTGCTTTTAGAAGAAATGAACATCTGACGTATTGGTCCTCACACTAAATGATGACGTGACAAGTCATGATCACATAGGTAGCGCCAATCTGGGGGTGACAGGCGATGCCTCCAGTGAAAGGCTGGAGCCCTAGTGTGACCTGAGGGCGCGCGGGTCCTCCACAGACCAGGTCTGGGCCCAATAACCACACAAGACTATAACTAACTCTCCTAACTTCAGCCACCACCGATGTTTTTCCCCAGTTGAAAGCTGGCAAAGAGAGCTGCCCGAGAGAGGCTGTCAGGATTAACCTGAATCCTAACTTGGTTAGCAGCCCAACTCCCCAAGGACTACACCAGCAGAGCTTCTGAAAACACAGAAGAGACAAAAGAACAGTCTGAAAACTCTGAGAGAAGATATACAGGAAGTCAGGAACATCTGACTTGCAAACTTATCTAGTTGTTATTTAATGCCATCCCAATTTGTCCTCAAATCGATTCAATTCATGGCCCTGTTGCAGGACAGAGCAGAACTACATGACAGGGTTTTCAAGACGATACATACACCTTCTTGGAAGCAGGGGGCCACATCTATCTCCTGACAGTGGCTGGGGGGGTTCAAATCATTGACGTGGGGTTAGCATCCAAGTGTATTAACAACTGTACCAGCTGGGTCCCAGAATCAATTGTACTAACAACTCATTCTCAATCAAAATTCACGTGCTGCATGTGCAGTTTTTAAGACTTGGTGAAGGCTGCTCTGCACTTTTCTGCACTAAAGTAAGAATAATTAAGATCTGTGCACACCTATCCTGACTCATTTGCAAATGTAACCTAAAATCATGTTTAGGGACAGAATTCACTCACAACCTGTGGGCTGCCTGAAGTTTAAATTCAGACGCAGCCAATTAGTTGTAAGAGACATTTTTAGAGTCTGATATGGTAATCCAGACATTACATGCTTAAGACATATACACACTGTATGAGTGAGGGGTCCGGCAGGAACGAGATGGGGCCACAAAGGCATAGAACTGTGGAACATTTTATGCAAGAACTAGAGAAGTTTGAAGTTGCCAAGATTTCATTTTACTTGGATCAAATCAACACTCAGGGAGGCAGTCGTCAAGAAATCAAGTGATATATTGCAGTGAGTAAAATCTCCTGCCAAGGACTTCTTTATGGTGAAGAGCAAAGAAGTCTCTTTAAAGACTAAGGTGCACCTGACCCAAGCCATGGTATTTTCAATTGTTTTGTTACGCATGTGAAAGCTGGACAATAAATAGGGAAGATCAAAGAAGAACTGATGCCTTCTGCAATCCCAGAGGTACACTGTTTGAATCCACCAGACGCTCTGCTAGAGAAGGAGGGGCAATCTCCTCCTGTACCTGTCAGATCCAATTTGACGGTACACACATACACACACAATGATAAAATAAAATAAAATTTAAAAAAAAGAAAAAAGAACTGGTGCCTTTGCACTGCGGTGCTGGCGAAGAGTACTGAATACACCACGGACTGCCAAAAGAACAAACAAATGTGTGTTGGAAGGAGTGCAGCCAGATTGTTCCTTGGAAGTAAAAACTGATCATTTGCCTCACATACCTGGGGCATGTTGTCAGCAGGAGGTAGTCCTTAGAAAACGTCATGTCACTCCTAGAAAAGTAAAGGGTCGGTGAGGTATAGAAAGACATGTAAGGTGAAGGACACACGAGGTAAGTGCAAAAAATAGCTTAGACACAACACATGCTGTGGGAATGGGACGGGGTTGGGCAAGGTTTCAGTCTGTTGTACGTAGGGTCACTATGAGACAGAGCTGACGTGATGGACCCTAACAACAACATCTCTAGTGGCAAAGAGGTGACATCGTGCTAATCAAAAGACTCCTCAGGAAAAAGACACATAAATCTCTTCCCATTTTTTATTTTTGTTTGTTTGTTTTGTTTTGTTTTGTTTTGTTTTGTTTTTAACAGCCAGCAGGAGCTGGATGGAGGGCTGCTGTGAGTTGAACTTGACGGGGGTAGGTGTGTGCTTTACATTTATAGAGGTAGTTCCTTGATGGTGTGGGTAGAGGCATCTCACGAAAGCTCTGGATTTCAGGCAACCTTAGGTAGAACAGTTAGACTCTGACACACGTGAAGCCAGCATGAATGGAATGGGCGTGAAGACAGCTGGAGTTTGCTTTGTCATTTACAGAGAGTAAAGTAGGGTGAGGTAGACTAAGGAACAAGAGGCGAAAATCTTCTCATATCTGAAGGGCAAAGGGAGAAATCAGGGTTATGAGACAGGAGAGCTGGAGCCAGTTACCATCGGAGCTTAGTGGAAACCAGCTCTGGTTAGCATCTCTACAAAGTGGGGCCATTAGAATGATCAATACGCTCCCACATTCTCTTTTCCTTATGGTACCTCCTATTGGCTGAATCGGACCAGAAACACGGGACAAGAGACAAGGCTGTTGCAGGTTAGAGGGAAACTCCTAGCACAGAGCAGGGCAGAGGATGGATTGAGGATGGGAAGGGCAGATGCGCACACGCACGCGCGCGCGCGCACACACACACACACACACTAGCATTTCAGACACAGCACACCTCCGACTTTTCAAAGAACAGTGTGTTCAGCAGAAGGGCGTTACCATCCAACTCCTCCAAATGTAACCATCAAGATCTTCTAGCATATCTCGGACATAATTTATAATAATGGAAACTTCTCTTAAAACATTTAATTAAAAAAAAGCCCAAAAAACAAACAAAAAACCCAGATATCCTTGCTCTTCAGCACTTTGGAGATGCCCTTAACAGCAGATTTCCCCCATGCCATACGTCTTTTGATACCTGACTACTGATTCCATGGATGCTGATGGTGGATCAAAGTTAGATGAAATAACTGACAATTTCAATCTTTTCTCTATCTATCATGATGCTGCCTCCAGATTCAGTGGTGAAGATTTTAATTTTCTTAATGTTAAGATGTAATCCATATTAAAGACTGTTGTCCCTCCCATTTAAAAAAAAAGGCTTTCATACCCTAAAGAAACCATAACTGCCACTCAAACAGATATATACACTCATGTTTATTACTGCTTTGTTCACAACAGCAAAGAGTTGGAAATAACCCAAGTGCCCATCAACAAACAAATGGATAGAGAAGCTGTGGTATATTCACACCATGGAATACTATGTTGCACTGAAAAACAAAGAACTCATGAAATAGTATACAAAATGGGTGACCCTGGAGGACATTATGCTGAAAGAAATTTCTCAGTCACAAAGGGACAAATACTGCATAATGCTACTTAGCTATAAAACAAGACTGACATAGATGTTGGGGGGAATCTAAGAAAAGAGGGGATAAATAATGTATACTGCATTGAAACAGATGAGGGAGAGAACTGTTTGAAAGCAATATATGATTAGGTATTATTTTCATGACAAGAGTCCAGAATGAGAGTTTCATGGAGGAGTGGACTGGCGGTGACTGTATAATAATGAAAGTTTTTGTTTGGGTTTATTTTTTTTACTTTTCAAAGAGAAAAACCAACTGGCAGGAGGAGTGGTCAGGGAGGAAAATGTGCAACAATGAATGAATGGAAATGCAAAGTCTCTATAAACTTTCATTAAAATAAAAAAAAATGCCTTTCAAGTAACTTCTCCAAAGTATACGTAAACTGTATTTTATTTTCATAGGGTCTATTAAAGTTGTGTTGCATTGGAAAATTCTGCTATCGAGGACCTCTCTAAAGTGCTAAAGAGCAACGATGAAAGTTTAAAGTGCGGCTGATCCAAACCAAGTTGTTGTTGTTGTGGTGGCAGTTGTGGAGGAGGTTGTGGCAGTGGTGGTTGTAGTTGTAGTTGTAGTGGTGGTTGTGGCAGTGGTTGTGGCAGTGGTGGTTGTGATGGTTGGTAGTGGTGGTGGTTGTAGTTGTAGTGGTGGTTGTGGCAGTGGTGGTTTTGGTGGTTGGCAGTGGTTGTGGTTGTGGTTGTGGTAGTGGTGGTTGGTAGTAGTGGTGGTGGTGGTTGTGGTGGTGGTTGTTATTGTTGTGGTGGTGGTGTACCAATGAGTCAGAACTGACCTAGAGCTGACTCAGCCAGGTTTTCAGAGTCAGTGAACTGCACGAGCAGACTGCCCATCTTTTTCCCATGGAGCATCCAGAGGATTTGAACCTTGTGCCTTTGCTTCAGGAGCACAATTCTACTTACCACTAAGCCACCAGAGATCTCTGATCCAAGCCACATTGTTTTGTTTTGTTTTTTCCCCCCTTAAATGCTTCCTATGCATCTGAAAGTTGGACAGTGAATGAGGATAACAGAAGGGGAGCTATGTCTTTGGACTGTGTTGTTATGGAAGAATACTGAAAATCCCCCAGACTGCTAAGAAAACAAACACGTCTGTGTTGGAAGAAGTGTACCAAGGGTGCTGCAGAGGACAGTGAGGCTTCAGCTCACATGCTTCAGGCGTGTTGTCAAGAGGGGCCAGGCCTTGGATAATGCGGGGAAAGGTGGGGGGTCAGAGAAAGAGAGGAAGACCCTCAATAAGATGGACAATGGGCTTGGACACAGCAGATATGGAGAGGATGAAGAGGCTAGGGCAAGGTTCAGATCTGGTGTTCATTAGCCATGAGTCACAGGCAGCGGCACATCCAACAACAACAACCCTTGAAGCTGTTAGGACAGCAGCCCACCCACCAAACCACACAATCTCAGAAGAGTTTTGCTCAATCTTCCACCTCCCTCCCAAGCCACTTCCATCCCTCAAAGAAAACTCCAAAGTCTGTACACTAAAGCATTCTCCCCTTTCTATTGTTATCAGTTGGCGATTCAAGCGGGCAGCTGAGTGCTCAGCCAAAAGGACTAATGAAATAATCAGATCTATTATCTCTAGATTCGAAAGTGCAGTAAGACACGCTATAAGAAACCACCTGGAAAAGTGCACTTGGCCAGGGACGTCTCAAGGAGCCACATTACAAGCAGCAGTTCCTGCCAGCAAGTGCTTAACCCCTACCAGCTTCCTGGCAAAATGTTCTCCAAATGCCATCGACTTTGATGTTGAGTTCTACACCACAAAGGCCTGCTCTTGAGGACAGGGTATAAGCCAGGCATAGAAGTAAGAGGGCAGTTAAGAAAGGTTCGTGAGACTCTCTCAGGGAAGTCTCAGTTTCAGATATCCTCTACCAAGCCACTAACACGCCAACCCTGGGGGAATAGTTACGCAAATTACGGTACTTTCACTGGATGTAGAAATACTTGGCCATTAAACTTAATGAGTCTGTAATAACAAGGAAAACCCCTGCATTTATTCATTCACAGTAACAACAGCTAAACCTCTATTGTGTATCACAGATGGTGTAAGGGTGTTATGGTGTAAGGGTGTTAAGCATATAATGATCACTTACAGTTTAAAGCAAATGTTTTATACAGTTGAGTGGGCTCTGCAGCCCAGTGGCTCCGGCACTGAAAAGCAGATAATTTTGAACAATTTTTCCCAAATGCTGTGAATTCAGAACTTTGCCCCTCACCTTCCCCCTGCCATAAAACACGGTTTATTATAAAATTCTCTTCATAAGATTGTTGTTGTCATTGTGAACCATCGAGTCACAACTGACCCATAGCTAACTCTTTAGTGGGTTTTCAGAGGCGGTTGACTGTATAGGAGGAGAATGTCCATCTTTCTCCCTCTGTTCAGTTTGTGGATTCAAGCTGCAGGCCTTTGGGTTAGTAGTGCATTTCCTTACCACTAGGCCAACAGATTAGATAAGCTTATTAATACACGGAGCTCTTAGGGAGCTCTGGTGGCTCAGTGGTAAGGAACTGTAATATCAATGCTAAGGTATGCAGTTCGAATCCACCACCTATTCAGCGAGAGAAAGATGTGCACTCTCCTATGTGACTTACAGCCTTTTAAACCTTGCTGGAGAACGAGGACAAATATTGTATAAAACCATTACTGTAGCATGAGTATAAGGATCCAAGGGATATGGGGGAGGGTGGAAGCAGAGAGATGAGGATGTGCAGGTGGTGGGGGATTAATCATGGAGCTGCACAATTTGATGAGTTGGGGGATAAAGGAAATTGGAATAATCTGTTCTCGAAATCAATGTATTCAAATTTTGTAAATAAACTAGTATAAAAAAAACCAACCCAACCTGCTGCAAATTCAGCTGTAGGTTGGTATACAAAATAGAGTCATTTTGAGAATTAGAGAAGCTAATATATGTAGCTCTTATAAAAGTGTCTTGCTGTGTTGTTGTTATGTGCTCTTGAGTCACTCGTAACTCATAGTGACCCTAAGTACAATACCTGTGAACTCTGCCCTCTCCTAAGCCAAGTTCACTGTCTCCAACACACCTACCCCCACTCCCTCAGTCACTGTGTCAATTCATCTCCTTCAGGGTCTTCCTCTCTTGGGCTGTCCCTCCATCTTTCCAAGCATGATGTCCTCCTTCAATGATTGGTCCCTCCTGACAACATGCCCCAAAAGTATGTGAGACGGAGCTTCAAAATCTTTGCCTCTAAGGAGCAACTTGGTTTCACCCTCTCTCCAGGCCAGCCCCACTTGCTCTCTCGGCTGTCCATGTGCCCAGCAGATAATAAATGCTTAATGAACTTAAGCTGCATTACTGTATGAAGTTCTCATTCTTAGGATCAAGGTTTAGCAAGAGAACTCAAACCCATTGCCAGTGATTTGGAACTGACTCACAGCGGACCCTCCCTTTGTTTCTGAGGCTCTGAATCACAGAAGAAGAGACTGTCCACCTTTCTTCTAAGGAGGTGCTGGTAGATTTCAGCCAGCAAAGAGGCCCAGTCTCTGGTTTAATAGTACAACTCCCTACAGATTACACCACCATAGCTTCTCACAAACAGGAAAACCATATTCTGGTGTTAAGTGCAATTAAGACTTTCCTCCGGGGTAACATTATAATGGAATTCAGTAAGAGGTCTTTCTATTCACAAAAAAATAAAGAATGTGTCATTGCCACTTGAGTCAGGCTGTAAAACACAAGCAGCCAATCTACTTTCTCCTGACTTCCGGTCATTCTGAAACCATGGACTGGAGTTCATTTAGTGGCAAAGGTTTCTGATTGCTCAGGTTCTAGAAGATAAAGGATGGAAGACAAAGAAAACACCCGCCCCGTGTGCAGGTCAACCTGCCAGCCTCAGCGATGAAGGAATAAATCAGAAGGGCAAGTCCATTGCTACGAGCTCATTCAAATTTTGGGGGACCCTGTGTGCTACAGAGTAGAAAGGCTAAACACAGTTATCTTGTCTGTGATCCTTCAAAGGGAGCTTCTCATCAGATCAGTCTTCCCAGACACCTCTGGGTGTGTTTGAACTGTCAACCTTTTGGTTAATAATATTCCAGCCCTTAACTGCTGACACGACCCAGAGCTTAGCTCTTCACGCAGGTTGGGCTGCACGAGATGCCCTCAGGGGCTCATGCATTTTTAGGGCAGTCTTTCCCCTCCCTAGGGGAGCCCCACCAGCCAGTTCTCTCCCTGGGATTGACTGCCACTCTTTTTTTGGATCACAAGAAACCTTCACTTTTCTCCCATAACATCTCAGTAGTCACTCTTTCCTTTGAAGTTAGAAGAGAGAATAAAATCACTTTCATCTGCCTAGAAAATGGGCCACGTGGACTCGGATCCCGATTTGGAAGCAGAATGAGAACGGAAGCAGCTCAGCCCTTTCTGCAGGCTGAGTCTTGGGTCTGCTGGAAGTCTCCCTACCTGCATCACTGGAGCAGCGACAGAAAATCCCCACTCAGGGTGGTTTTGTTGTTAGGCAACCATCACGTGGACAACGACGCAGAGCAGTCCCATAACAACAGATGTGAACCTTGCCCTCTCCGACACTATCCTCACCATCGCTAACATGCACAAGTCCATTGTCACAGTCACTCTGTTGGTCCATCCTGGTGCAGGTCTTTGTCTCTTTTGCTGATCTTCTGCCTTTCCCAGCATGATGGGAAAGAACTGGCGCCTCCCGAGAACATGCTCAAAGTACATGAGACCAAGTTTCACCAGCTTTCCAACAGCCAGGTACTCTAGGGAGTACTGCGGTTGCACTGTCTCCAACATGGACGTGCTTGTTGGCAGATGTGCTTGTTCTTTTGCTAGTAAACGGGATATCCAGTACTCTTCTTAATACCAGAATTCAAAGACACCCATTCCTCTCCTACCATCTGTGTTCAGTGTCCAACTCTCAGATGTACAGGCAGCGAATGAAAACACTATGGCTTGGATCAGGTATAGCATAGTCCTTAAGCTGCCATCATTGCTCTTGAACATCTTGGGGTGGTCCAGAGAGGAAATCTCACACAATGAGAGGGAGGTTGGGAGCTCAATCCCTATTCCTCTGTGACTGTGAGCTGGGCTCCTGCTTGCTGAGGAGCGAGACGGCTCTGGCAGTTCTAGAGGGTCCTGTACTGAGGATGCCAAGGGCCACTTAGCCTTCGTATATATTCTTAATAAGCAAACATTCTCAAGAAGACCTACCCCAAACAGCCATTGCTTCACACTTCATTGGGCAGAGGCGGATCACACAATCTGCTAAACTCACCTGTTGGGGCAGGATGTGGGGTCCGCAGGGAACACATGGCCACTGCAATGCCCAGTGAGCTGCTAGTGGGGACCAAGAGGTAGAGGCCCGGGTGCATTTCCAAGGAATGGAAGTGTGTGGTTATCCACGAGGGCTGCAGTGGTTCAAAGCCAGGATTCAGGCATCATTGGAGGGTCAGTGACAGAGAGGAAGACCCTCATCTGGATAGATTGGCAGAGTGCCGCAACAACGAGGCTAAGCAGAGATGCAGAGAATGGTTCTGGGTAGGACAGAACTTCATTCTGTCACACACAGGATCATTATGAGTTAGAAATAACACGACAGCACCCAATGACCATGGAGGAAGCCCTAAGCCCTTGGCCCTCACGCACAGCCAATCATCCATGTATCAATGGCAGGGTTTGATTTTCTATGATGGGGAATGGACTCTGTCTGTGCTCCCACACTCCAACGGGTGAAGAAGACAGGGCCTGGATAGACTTCCAAAAGGTTAGCTGGCAAAAGTCGTATGAATCTCAACAGCGTGATCCACAGACAATCCCAGGGGTGCTCAGGGCTGGGCAGCATTTTGTTCCAATGTGTGTGGGAGCATCTTGAGTCGGGGGTCACTCCAGTGGTAGCCAATAACAGTGATCCTAACAACACACATGACAACAAACACACGGAAGCTCCTCCTGCTAATGCCCCACCCACAGAGAGAGCACAATTAACAATCTGATGGAGAAGGCTCTACCGCACCGCCTTCAAACACCGTGGGAGGCTGACATTTCCAGTGCTCTCAGCTGTGAAGAAGGCACAAAGATGTCTTTGCATTTCTGCCAAAAGCAGACACTTGCAGTGACCCAAACCGTCATCAGGTCCTTTCTCTCTGACTCCTGGTGATCCCACGTGTATCACAATGTGTGCACCATAGACTTTTTCATAGCTGTTTTAACAGCAGATTGCCAGGCTTTTCTTCTGAGCTACCGTCAACCTCTAACCACCTCAATAACAGCTGGGCGCCATTAGCCATTTGCGCCATCCACAAGCTCCCAGCACTTTCAGTTAACAAAAAAGCCAAGTTGCTATGAAGTTGATTCCAAGTCCTTGTGAGTCTTAAGAGGATAGAATAGAACTGTCTTAACAGGGCCGCCAATGCTGTAATCTTTATAGGATCCAAGTCACCTAGAGATTCTAAGCTTGGAAATCCTTCAACAAACTTGGGGCAGGAGGGGGCACCAGGGTGGTCCCTGGGGTCTGTGCCTCACTGCCCCGCAGCCCCAGCATCCAAGTGACTGCCTGTAACTGACCCTGCTTACTCCGTGACTTGTGATAACCAGGCAGCACTGAAGAGAAGAGGGGAGGGGAGAGGAGGGGACGGGAGTTTACTGCTTTCAACCTGGAGCAAGAAAGGAAAGTCTCTGTAGAAAATGGTTGGACTCCTATACTCATCCAATCCCAGAACATTTCAGCAAACCCATGTCTCAGTATGCAGCTTTCTCTCCACCTGGTCAGTTCCCTCCCTCCAAAAAGCACCCCACGATTGGCAAGTGGGAGTCCTAGCTTAATTCATTCAGCAGACCGACCCTGGTGCAGAGAGGTTCTGGTGCCAGGTGCACCTTCAGGCCCGTTAGGAAGTGGGTCATGAGCATAACCAGGGGTCATGGTGGTGAAGTGGTTAAACCTCTTGAGTACCCAAAGTTTCAGAGTTTGAACCCACCATCTACTCCACGGGTGAGACCACGGCAGTCAGCCTCCATAGAGATTTACAGCCCCTGAAGCCATCAATCAGGGGCAGTCGGACTCTGCCTCACTTGCCTTGTCTCATGTAGAAAGCTAAGTGTGTGCCAAGCTTTGATCTAAAACACGTCGTTCAAGGTCCCCTTCTTGGTGGAAAAATCCACCAAAAACCCAAACAGCTCATTGCTGTCTAGTTGGAACTGACTCATAGCTAACCTCCAGTGGGTTTTCAGAGCCTGTAAATCACATGGGAAGACGGTGCCCATTTCTCCAATGGAGCCACTGGTGGATTAGAACCATCAGAGAGACACCACTTTTGGGTTAGTATTGCAACTTCCTGTGGACTATGCCACCAGAGCTCCTATTTCTGGTTAAATGTGTCTTCCCTCACACAGCCCTTGCCAGGAGCTTTCAACCAGCAGTGAGAAAGCCTTCACATAGAGCTCCAAATCCAAACTCACTTCTATCAGATTCCCGAAGCTGTAAATCTTAACGGAGGAGACTGGCCATCTTTATTTTATTGAGCAGCTGGTAGATTCAAACTGCCGGTGACTTGTGGGCTGTGTGGTTAGCAGCACTGTAAACTATGCTAGAGATGACCGAGAAATGAAAGGGGAACTAATAAAGTGCAGGGAGTAAATGGCAGACTTGAAAGGGCTAACTATCGCTGAGACGCCTGGGGAGATGAGGAGATTAAAATAAAAGCAAAATATTAACAAAACACTGTCCTAGGAAGAACACTCAGCTTGGAAGAGTTAGAAACTTAATGACAGAAAGAAGAACTGAATACTGACTGCAATGCAAAATTGAGGAAACTTCCCAGCAACAAAACTTTTTAAAAAGGAGCTAGAAGCTGGAAAATGCAGGAAGAAAAGGGTTAAAAAAGTAATAAAGGAACAACAACAAAACCACAAAAAAACTAATAAAACCCCCAAACCCCAGCAACAACAAAAATAACAACCAACTAAAATAAAAACCCAGAGATTCAATTCACGTGGATTTCTTTTCAATTAATAGGAGTTCCAGAAGAGAGGAAGGAAAATGTTCTTTTAAAATTCCAGGAACATGCTTAGAACTGAAAGGCAATGAAGTTCTGGATTGAGCAGACCCATTAAAAGCCTTATAAAACAGAAGATGAGAAAGACAACATTTAATGAGCTTTCATTACAAGAAGACATGATGTTACAAAAGACAGAAAATCCAGAAAAAAATCCAATCCAAAACCCTGCCAGAGTTGGGTGGAAGTGGGGCCTCAGAAATTAGAAGGACATCAGGTAGTTCAACAGGAACATTAAACTTGGAAATGCAGTGCTTTCCAAACTCAGAAAAAGATTTTTTAACCACAGCTCATACTCCATCTATAAAACCTGGGAGATCTCAGAAGCCCCCTACCCTTGTATTCCTCAGGAACTTCTAGAAGACGTGTTTCATCAGTGGATACCACAGAGGAAAAAGGCAGAGTGTGTTCCCAGCAGAGAGAGAAAAAGAGACCTTAGAGATTGTTCACAGCTTTAGTTTGCTCAGCTCCACAGTCAACACTCCTGGCATCAGTAGCCAGGAAATTAAAAGACGTATTGGGATGGGAAAGTCTGCTGTTAGGGACCTCTCCAAAGTACTAAAGAGCAATGGTGTCTCTCTGGAGACTAAGGTGCATCTGATACAGGCCATGGTCTTTGCTATCACTTGTTACACATCAGAGAGATGGACAGTGACTAAGGAGGATAGAAGCAGAATTGATGCCTTTGAGCTGTGGTGCTGGAGAAGAGTATTGAGGGAACCATGGACTGCTAGGAAAACAAACAGATTCATCCTGGAAAGGGTTAAACCAGGCGGCTCATTGGAGGCAAGGATTCTGAGGCTCCATCTAACATACTTTGGACATGATGTAAGGAGGGACCGGTCCTTGGAGAGGGATATCATGCTGGTAGGGTGGAGAGACAGCACAGGAGGGGAAGGCCCTCTATGAGGTGGATTGATTCAGTGACTGGGGTAATCGGGATGGGAGTGTCAGAGACAGTGCAATTGGCACAGAACAGAGCAGGGTTAGGGCTGTTGTACATAGGGTCGCTATGAGTTGCAAGCGACCTGACGGCACATAACAACAACAACAACAACAACAACAACAACAACAATGTAACTGCCAGAAGTGGAAACAAGTTGTTCTGGCACTGACTCACAGTGACTCAGGCGTGTCAAGGTAGAACTGGGTTATCAAGGTAGAAACGTGGGCTGTCAAGGAAGAACTTTGGGTTATCAGGGGTTGACTTTTCAGAAGTGGATCATCTAGCGTTTTTCCTAAGATGCCTTTGGGTAGATTCCGTCATCTCTCAATAGCCAAGACTCCAACACCACAGCTCAAAAGCATCCATTTTTCTTTGTCATCCTTATTTATTGATCAGCTTTCAAATGCATAGCAAGTGACTGAAAAGACCATGGCCTGAATCAGGCACACCTTATTCTTATCTAGACAGATGGGCATAGTGACTGGTGCAGTGGGCTCAAGTATGTCAGAAATGATGAGGATGGCACAGGATAGAGCAGACAGGGTTTGGATCTGTTGTGCACAGGGTTGCTATGAGTCATACTTGACTCAACAGCACCAGACAACAAGACTACCGAAGACTCAGGAAAGTGAGCTTGTTGCTGTCTGTTTGCCGACGGGGAGCAGCGACACCCTCATGACAGTAAGTGTGATGGAGACCACTCCAGGAGCACTGCAGAGAGCCAAACTCAATTTTATTGGGGGTTGCTGTGAATTTTATACAGGCTAGTAAACAGGAAGACTGGATAGGGTGGATTTGTAGATGTGGAGTATGTGGATTGGACAGGAGAACATCAACCCAACGCAGACCACTCCCAGCTCAACAGATGCAGCAGCCATCTTCCCGGGTGGTGAGTTCCTTAGCCAGCACAGCCAAACACAGGAGAGCTTTCTCTGTCCCATGTTAAGGACTGATGGGTCAGATAGGCTTGCACTTATCTGCAACTAGGCAATCTGCCCCCACCAGTGGCCTCCTCCCTTTGCTTAACACTCCCCAACATGAGCTCTAATGGCTTACTTGAAGGAAGGCTTGTGAACAACATTTGGTTGCAGATGACACAACTTTACTTGACAAAAGCCAGCAGGACTTGAGACGCATATTGTGGAAGATCGACAACTCCAGCCTTCAACACAGATTACATTTGGAAACAAAAATCCTCACCACTAGGCCAACAGGGAACATCATGGTCAATAGAAAGATTGAAATACTTAATGATTTTGTCTTGCTCGAATCCACAATAAATACTCTTGGCAAGTCAAGAAATAAAAGAATGTGTAGCATTGGGGAAGTCTGTGGTCAAGGACCTCTCCAGGGTCCTGAGGAGCAGCAATTCAGTTTGAGGACTGACACTCTCCTGGTCTAAGCCATGATCTTTTCAGTTGCTTCCTAGGCATCAGAAGGCTGGACACTGATTCAAGATGACAGTGAAAGAATCAATGCCTTTGAGGTTTTGGGGGTTTTTATTTATTTATTTGCTTCCCCCTACCACGCCCCTTTGAGTTACAGCGTTGGAAAAGAGTTCTGAACATCTCACGAACTCCCAACCAACCAAACGAACATGTCTTAGAGAAGGTACAGCCAGGGCACTCCTCAGAGGGAAGGGCAAGGAAACTCCCTCTCATATACTTGAAGCATATGGTTAGAAGAGCCCAGACCTTGTAAAAGGGCATCTTGCTTGGAAAGGTGAAGGGTCAGTGAAAGAGAGGAAGACCCTCAATGAGATGGAGTGATGCAATCACTAGAGCAATGGGCTTGGGTGTAGCAGGGATGGTGAGGAGGGCACAGGAAAGGGCAGGGTTCAGGTCAGCTGTTCATGAGGCTGCTATGAGTCATGGTCAACCTGAAGGTCCCCTCAACAGCCTAAACTATAGGGAATTGCACTGCTACCGCAAAGGTTGTCCCTCTTTGGTGGTTCAAATCCACCAGTGGCTATGACGGAAAAAGATGGACAATCTCCTCCAATGAGATGTCCGGTCCTGGAGACTCGTTGAAGAGTTAGCTAGGAATCTGTTCTGACTCGACGGCAATGAGTTTTTTAGTTTATCGCTATAACTGGGGTATTCTTCTGCAATATAATTCCTTCAGCTTAGCAATTTGAGACAGTGTAATCCCTATAGTCTTTTCCAGAGGAAATAACCTGGGAAGAAAAATTAGAAGACCTAAATTTTGGTATCCACTTCCTAAATAACATGCCTCCGGAAACTCTACGAACTTTGATAAATGTTGATAATTGTAGAGGGGCTTCAGGTGTTGTGTCTATGAGTCGTGCTTGGCTTCAAGGCAAATAACAACAACAACAAATTTTATTACCAGTTCATATTGTCAAATGCATTTTAGTTGTTTTTGCCCCCTATTTGTCCCTCACTTGCTCAAAACAAAACAGATGAAAATACTAGGGAACTGTACTTAAAGATATATATGGGGGGAGAGAGAAGGAAGGGAGGGAGGAAGGAAGGGAGGGAGGAAGGGAGGAAGGAAGGAAGGGAGGGAGGAAGGGAGGAAGGGAGGAAAGAAGGAAGAAGAAGAAGGAAAGGAGAGAGGGGAGAGGGAAGAGAAGAGGAGAGGAGGAGAGGTGAGGAGAGAAGACAGAGAAAAGAGAAGAGAAGAGAAGAGAAGAGAAGAGAAGAGAAGAGAAGAGAAGAGAAGAGAAGAGAAGAGAAGAGAAGAGAAGAGAATCTATCTCTTTTATGGATTGTGGCTAGATTTGAACCTCTAACCTTTTGGTGAATAGTGAGGCACATTAGCTGTTTCAGGACCCAGGGACTACAACAGGACTAACTCATTGCCATTGTAACCCATTGTCACTGTATTGATTTGGACTCACAGTAACACTAGGTGCAGATTGTCATATTTTTCTCCTACAAAGTAGCAGGTGAGTTAGAATCACCAAGCTTTGGGTTAACAGCCGACCACTTAACTATGTCACCAGGGCTCCTGGATGAGAACCGGGACAAAGATCAGGAAAATGTTCTTATGATGCCTCCTAGACAAGACACTCTCTACTTAGGAAAGAGAAAATTTGAAGAAGTCCAATGTTGCTGAAGTCTATTCCGACTCTTAGTGACCCTACAGGGCTGAGGAACATTGTCCCACGGGGCTTCCAAGGCTGTGATCTTCCCAGAAACATACTGCCACATCCTTCTCCCTCTGTGCAGCTTGTGAGTATGAACTGCCAACCTTTGGGTAGTTGAATGCTTAACCAGGGTTCCTTGAAAAAAGAAGGCAACAACGCCATGTGAACGGTCAAGCAGCTGAGAACAGAACTTGCTATTTTAGGAATCATGCCAGAATCGACAGAATCTGTCACCATTTCCGTCAAGGAAACAACTCCTCGGGGAGTTGGAGCTTACGGGGAAGAGGAACAGGAAGAGGAGCTGAAGGAAGCCCTTCCGTGTGCCAGGCTTGGGCTGGGTGACTTAGGGACATGTGAAGGCTCACAGAAGGGCAGTTTTGGTAACTCTGCTGCTATTTAAGGAGTCCTGGCAGTGTGCTGTGCTATGTGTACACACTTCTAACATGAAGATCGGCTGTTCCAATCTACCAGCTGCTCTGCAGGAGAAAGATAAGGCCACCTGCTTCTATCTAGATTTAAATCCTCAGAAAGCCGAGCAACAGTCACCAGGACAGGGGCTTGACTTGATGGCAGTGGGTTTGGTATTGGGTTTTGTTTACTTGCACAATCTTCCTTTTATCCATGATTATTGGGACTTAAAGCTTAGCTCTTTGGAAGACCATGTACAGCAAGAGCTGAGTGGTTCTGAAATCCCAGACCACACTGGCCCTCCAGTCACGTCATATTCCCACTTCTTCTGTTTGTGGTCTGCTTTGAGAAATCTTTCCTTCCTTCAGAATCATCCCCAGACCCCCTTCCATAAGGCTCCTGCTGTGAGTACTCAGGCTGCCCCCTAGGGACCACAGATGGACATGACAGGCGATGAGCATCTAACCATGGGTGGGTCCTACACCTTCGACTTTCCAACATCTCAGCAAAAATAGAGAACCACAGTAACCTCCTCTTAAAACCTCAATGGCCAAATTAACATTTAAGGTTGGGAAGGACCCCTTGTACACTTCTCAGGGCACAAAAATAAATAAAAATTTTTTTCCTATTCATATCAATCTGAATTTAAAGTTGCAAAACCACCAAAGAAAGCAGTATCTAGAAATACTATATTCTTCTATATATTCTTATATATATTGGAAGCAGAAGTGACATCCACTTCCTAAACAACATGCCTCCGGAAACTCTATGAACTCTGATAAATGTCAATACTTGTAGAGTGGCTTCAGGCCTTTTGTTAAAAGAGTCGCTATGAGTCATGCTCGACTTGAAGGCAATCAGCAACATATTCTTCTATCTTTCTGCATTAATTGAGGAACTCCTGCGGCATAGTGCATTCCATGTTGGGCTGCTGAGAGGTCATCCATTCAAATCCACTAGCTGCTTCATGGGATAAATAAGGGCAGTTCCCTTCATTGGCTGTAAAAAACATTCTCAGTCAATGAAGGGCCAGGGACACCACGTGTCAGAATTGACTGGAAAGCCGTGGGTTTTCTTTGATTATTAGTGTTTCGTACTGTGGTGGGTTGCATATTGCTGTGGTCCTGGAAGTGTTACCACCTGTACCAGAAGGATCACCCACGGAGGGCATATTTCAATAGAACTTCTAAGACTAGGACAGCTAAGAAAGATGGATCTAGCAATCTATTTCTATGGAAGAAATGACCAGTAAAAACTTTATGAATACCAGTGGAATATTGTCTAATGTATAATTTTAGAAGATGAGCACCTAAGATTGGGAAGCATTTATAAGATAACTGGGGAAAAGCTGCCCCTTTGTAGTAAAGTTGAAATTAATGACACAGAGTAAAGCTTTCAGGATCTTCCTTTGCTTCTGTGACAAGGCTTAAAATGAGAAGAAACAGCTACTTGTAATGTGAAATGTACAGATTATGCTGTTGTTATTTGCTGTCGAGTGAACTGCGACTCATAGTGACCCTATGTACAACAGCTCTGAACCCTGCTCTATCCTGAGTCAACTTCACACCTATACCCATTACCCCAGTCAATGAGTCAATCCATCTCTTCCGGAGTCTTCTCTTATGCTGTCCCTCCAAGCATTTTCCAAGCATGAAGTTCCTCTCTAAGGACTGATCCCACCTGGCAACAGGCCCAAAGTATGTCAGACGAAGCCTCAAATCCTTGCCTCTAAGGAGTAGCCTGGTTTTACCCTCTCCAGGACAAACCTGTTTGTACTCCTGGCTGTCCATGGTATGTTCAATACTCTTCTTCAGCACCACAGCTCAAAGGTATTAATTCTTCTTCCCTCATCCTTGGTCATTGTCCACCTCTCTGGTGAATAGCAAGTAATTGCAAAGACCATGGCCTGGATCAGGTGCACCTTAGTCTCTAGACTGACAACATTATTACAAAGTATAAGTCTAAGAAAACTGGAACTCATAAAAAATGACACAATGCATAAAGGGTGATATCTCAGGCATTCATGAGCTGAAATGGACCAATTTTAGTCAATATGAATTAGACAGAAATGTGGTCTGCTGTGTTGGACATTGACACATTGAAAAGACACGTCATCACATTATTGTCAAAAAAAACATTTCATGATCTGTCATTGTACAGTACAGTGCTGCTATTGATAGGATAATATCCATATGTCTACAAGGAACCAGCTAATATGACCATTACTTAAATTTATGCACCAACCACTAATGCCAAAGCTGAAGAAATGGAAGGTTTGACTAATTTCTATTGTCTGGAGTTGATCAAACATGCCATGAAGATTCACTGATAACTGCTAGTGGCTGGAACTCAGAAGTTGGAAATGAAGGATGAAGAATTGGGAGAGTACTGTTTAGGAGGAATGTGTGATTAGGTATTGTTGTCATGACAAGAGTCCAGAATAAAATCTGCATAGTGGAGTGGACTGGGGGGATGTGGGGAGGTGTATAACAATGAAAGAATTTTTTTTTCTTCTTACCTTAAAGAGAAAAGCAAACTAGAGGAAGTGGTGGGCAGGGAGGAAAGTGTGCAACAATGAATGAATGGAAATAAAAATAAAATAAAATAAAAAGAGTTGGCAAATATGGAGACAGAAACAACCCTGGAGAATTTTGGAAAGCTAATGACTTACTCATTGAAAATACTTTTCCCTCCAACAACATAAAAAGCCATCATACATGTAGACTCTACCACAGAACATAGAAGAATCAAACTGACTACTGTGGTGTCAAAAGAAGGTTGAGATGCTGAACATTTTCAGTCAGAACAAGGCCATGAGTCAATTATGAAACAGATCAACAATTGTTTTTATGCAAACTCTAGCTGAAGCTGAAGAAAATGGAGACAAGTCCACAAGGTCCACAAGACATCCTTGAGGTATGCTCCACCTGCATTTCGAAAGCTTCTCAAGAATATACTGAACACTGAGGACACGCTACAGGACACAATACATCATATATGAAGAAAGCAAAAGGTTATTTGAGAGACAGGGGAGAAAAGACCAAAAATAGATATCAGAAGAGACTTTAGAACTTGCTCTTAAATGAGGAGCAGTTAAAGTGAAAAGGGAGAAGTCAGAGCTGAACAGAAGTTATCAAAGGACAGCTCAAGAGGATGAACTATTAGAATAAAATGGATAAAGACATAAAGTTAAAAAATCAAAAAGGAATAACTACATAGATCAGAGGAAATAATGAGTAACATTGGGAAGAATGAGAATTCTAGATAATTTAACTGTGTTCCTATGGAATCTAGACACAGACCTAGAAGCAGTTTGGGGAACAGAACAAGGGAATGCTGTGTGGCTTAAAATTAGCAAAGATGTACATCTTTTTTCCTGTCACCATATTTATTCAGTTGTAAGATGAGTAAATAATGTGAGAAACTGGACTATATGAAGCATAACATAGCATCAGGATTGGAGGAAGGCTCATTAAGAAGCCAGGCTAGGTAGATGACACAGCCTTTCAATCTGAAAGTCAAGAGGGCTTGGAACACTTACGGAAGAAGATCAGGATTATAGCTTTCTGTATGGATTACATCGCAACATCAAGAAAACAAAAATCTTCACAACTGGATCAACAGGCAGCATCACAACAAACAAAGAAAAGACTGAATTTGCCAAAGATTTCATTTTGCTTGTATCCACAATTAATGTGCTTAGCAGCCACAGTCAAAAACATCAACCAATGGGCAAATCCCCTGCACAGGACCTCTCTGAAGTGCTAGCAAAACTGCCACACTGAAGACTAAGGTGCACCTGATGTAAGCCATACCATTTTAAATTTCCTCATGCACATAGAAACGCCTCTGAATGATGAGGTTGGCAAAGAGTATTAGATACAGCTTGGACTCCCAGAATACTGAACAAATCTACCTTGGAAGAAATTCAATGAGACTATTTCTTAGAAAGGAGGATGACAGTAAGACTCTGGATCGTGTACTCTGGGCATGTGATCAGCAGAGCCTAGACCCTGGAGAAAGTTATCATGCTTGATAAATTAGAGGGGAGTGAATAAGAGGAAGATTATCAATGGGATGGATGAATACAGGGGCTCAACAACGAACTCTAATACAACACTGACTGAAGACAGTGAAGGGTGGCAGGGCCTTATTCCTTTGAACATATGGTCACTGTGATTCCCAATCCACTCCCTTAACATATTGTTAAATGAGTTTATGCTATTCCCCTTTCTTCATGTTCAGACTCTCTCCTGCCAGAAGTGTTTCTGAGGATGAGAGCTGAATCTACCTCCTCCTTACCCTCTATCTTTGGAGACAAAGCTGACCAACTCCCACCCCTGGTGTGGAGCTCAACATATGATCAAATGCTGTTTATCTTTCCAAACCATCTTTCACCTCCACCAGACCTTAGATTTGTGGGCAGGACAATCAGAACCTCTGTGAATCAGTAGTGGGTGGTAGGGTTGTTGTCCAAGCAACTGTTTAGTAGCTTTGGACAAAGATCTGTCCCTCCATGAAATCACAACCTCATGTGGGATCATAAACAAAGTTCCCGCTCAAGGAGAACATGGCTTTGCTCCACCCCAGATGCTGCTCCTGGCAGCCAGCGTGAGACACATGGGATGAGAGATTCCTGGACTGGCTCCTTCAGTTCCCTGCCCATTTCCTGGGCGTCAGAGGCTCCTCCTATCAGAATCGCCCGAGATTCCCTCACGCCCCTCACCAGGCGTCCCTTCTGCCTCCCTGACAGCCGCCTTCCAGCTCTCCGTCCCCCACCCATCCCCGCGTGCGCACGCGCGTGCTTAAGTAGAGTAATTTACAAATTAATTCCAAGTCAAGTACATTTCGCAGGAGCACACACCACGTGTAAACACACAAGCCCCCAGTCCGAAGCAAACCCCCAAATGACCCAGTCGATGCACAAGCAGACAGCCGGTGGCTCTGCTGCTCAGACACGGTGGTTGAATTCCCATCTTGATGGCTTCAGTCCCCAAAGGCACCCCAACACTCATAGGCAAGCCTGAGGCTCTTGTACAGTTTGTTGGGTTCCTACCTCCATCTTTGAGGTCACCTTCTGGGGTTCCCCTGATTCGGCGTCCTCGGAGTCTGGGGCAGGCGCAGCTGGTCTCGGGGTAATCCGCTTCTGCAAGGCAGAGCACCCCCAGGTGCTGACCATTAAAGCCTAATCACCTGTCCGGGCGCGCAGCCGGGAGCAGGAGAGGCCGCGGACGCTGGAGAGGGTGCTCCCCGAGGGGACGCGCCCTGAGCCCTCCGGGGACTGTCCCGGGCGGTGCAAGTCCTCCGAGAAGCGGCTCCGGCAGCGATCCCCGGGCGCTCCTCGGCGTTGGCTGCTCGGCGCTGGGAGGACCCTGCCCGCGCCCCGGTGGAGGAGGTTATGAAAAGACTGTAATGCAATCCTGGCTCAGCTCGTCACTCCCCGCGCTCACTTGTCAAAACTCCACAGCATTCCAGAACCCCTTCCCCGTCACTCCCTCGCTGGGAGGGGAGAGGGAACCGCCCCAGGAGGGTTGCGGGGACTTGGAGGTGGTGCCTGGACACTCTGGGGTTTGCATCGAGTGCTCTAAAGCTGGGAGCAGCTTTGCAGAACACGCCTGGCCGGCCGGGAGCCCTCTTTCTCCCAGGTCAAAAGTTCTCCCTCCTGGCCAGAAGCTCCACCCCGCAATATCGATTCTCTTACTAACCCTCCTTACTTAGCACGGTTTCTTACTCCGTGGTGACATTGGAGTGAGGCGGGGGAGTTCCTAACGAAAATCCCAACCTTCACACCAATCGGGATGTCAGGAAACTTCGCAGATATCTCCGCAAGCACTCTTTCTGCTGGGTAACCCACTCACCACTGCTGAATTACAATCGAGGGTGACTGCACTGCTCAAGCATTTCCTTTCCACCTTCGCCTCAGCCCCTCCCGTCTTCTGTGGGGTTCAATCAACAAGTGCATTCCCGGGGAGGGCTCCGAGGCCATCTCTCCATCCATGAGGAAGCCCGACCCCTGGGGCCCAACTGTTTATATCACACCCACGGCAAGCTTCCTGTCTGAAATTAATGACAATACAAATAAGACAGGAAAAGAGTGGTTGTGTGTGTATGTGTGTGTTTTCTGAAGGCAAAGAGGGGGGCTGATAGAGAAGAGGGATGCCCCCCTTCACTTCAAGCCCCGTTCCTTTCCCAAATGCCAATTTTGTTTCATTCTCTGGTCCCACTTCTATCACTTGTTGAAAAGTAAAAGCCTCGCTGTGCCAAACCTCAAACCATTAAAAGACTTGTGCTCAAAACACATTTTCACCTGGTTTGCAAAGTCATCTGGGTTGGAGCTCCCAGAAGAAGGGTGGAGGGATGGTCCCCCGAAAGCAAGAGCATGTGTCTATGCACAAACAAATAAAGTCCTTGTCCCCACGGCATGTCTTGGAGATGTCTTAAGGAAAGTGCAGACAGAATGCTCCTTGGAAGCGGAGATGCCAAAGCTTCATCTTACAT
This sequence comes from Elephantulus edwardii, assembly GCF_000299155.1. Lineage (NCBI taxonomy): Eukaryota > Metazoa > Chordata > Mammalia > Macroscelidea > Macroscelididae > Elephantulus > Elephantulus edwardii. The sequence continues at coordinate 2,027,551 of NW_006399941.1, read as the reverse complement.
AATTTGGGCATGTTGCTAGGAGAAGCTTATTCCTTGGAGAGGAAAATCATACTTGGAAAGGTGGAGGGACAGCAAAAGAAAGGAAGACCTTCAACCATGTGGACTCACACAGTGACTGCAGCAATGGGCTCAAGTGAGTCAGAAATGATGAGGACGGCACAGGATAGGGCAGGGTTCACATCTATTGTTCTATAGGTTGTACTAGAATTGAAGGCACCTACTAACAACAGCTTGTTTGTTCCCAGCTGGGACTTGAACACACCAGCACTCTCTCTTTGGGGTTCATAGTCGATTCTGCCAACACCATAACATCCACTTCTGTTTTTCTACGTTTTCACATCAGCCCCTAAATGTGAGTGTTAATGGTGGTGGATTTATTTATTTTTTTTAAAGATGGCAATCATCACAGAGCAAATAAAAAGTAGAATCAGGGTCATCATAAGCTGTGCCGGTGAATGTTTTTGGGTGTCTATGTTCATCCCAACCAAATCCAACAGCAGCGAGTCCATGCTGGCCCCCAGTGACTTCCACTGGTTCCTGAGGCTGTAAAGTCTTACTGGAGGAGAATGTCTAGCTTGCTCCTTCAGAGCTGCTGGTTGATTTGAAGTGCTGACCCTTCAGTTAGCAATAATCTGATGTGGTTTGCCCTATACCACCAGGGCTCCGCGTATTTTACCACAATTGAAAAAAAAAAAGGTAAATCAGCTTTGCATCAGGTGGAGCTGATGAAAATCAAAGCCATTAGTTACAATGGAAGAGACAAAAGAAGCTCCCAGTGCCTTGACTGTCCCTGCAGTGAATAATCTGAGCCACAGAGTGTCAATTCATGTCACATCCATGTTGGAGACCTGCAGCCCACAGAGCACATGGTAAATCACAATAATTATGAGGAAGAATATGGCATCAGGATTGCAGGAAGATTCATCAACAACCTGCATTATGCAGATGACACGACCCTGCTCGCTGAAACTGAGGAGGACCTGAAGCTCTTGCTACAGAAGGTCAAGGACTGTAGCCTTCAATATGGATTGAAGCTCAACATCAAGAAAATAAAGATTCTCACCACTGGGCCAATTGGCAGCATCATGAAGGATGGTGAAGAGATTGAGATTGTTAATAGCTTTCGTTTGCTTGGCTCCACAAACAATACTCTTGGTACCAGCAGTCAGGAAATCAAGAGACAAATTGTATTAGGAAAGTTGTCTGTCAGGGACCTTTCCAGAGTACCAAAGAGCAACAACGTCAGTCTGGAGACTAAGGTGCACCTGATCCAGGCCATAGTCTTCACAATTGTTTACTATGCATCAGAGAGCTGGACAACGACTAGACATGCCAGAAAGAGAATTGATGCCTTTGAGCTGTGGTGCTTCCAAAGAGTGTTGACTATATCATGTTCTGGCAAGAAAATGAACAAGTTTGTCCTAGAGAGGGTGAAGCCAGCCTGCTCCTTGGAGGCAAGGATTCTGAGGCTTCATCTGACATAATTTGGACACATTGCAGGGAGGGATCAGTCCTGGGAGAGGGACATCACGCATGGAAGCATGGAGGGATAGAGAAAGAGAGGAAGACCCTCGATGAGATGGATTGATACAGTGACTGGGGTAATGGGGGTAGGTGTGTCAGAGACAGTAAAGTTGGCACAGGATAGAGCAGGTTTCAGAGCTATTATATATAGGGTCGCTATGAGTCGCAAGTGACTCGACGGCACATAACAATAACAACAATTATAATCCTGGAATCAGCACCAGTTGCTTCATTCATTGGGAACTCTGGTGCTCAGTAATAATCACAGAAACACACTGAGTGCCAGGCCATGGCGTTTCTCCTTTAGGAGTATCTGAAGGAAACAAACCCCAGGATCAAGTTTCTCTTGGGGAGATGTAGAGACTGCCAGCCAGCAGTAACCCGTGGTGCCCTGAAGAACACTGCCTGTGCCCAGGGAGGGCCAGCCTTGCACGCCACTACCCCAGTAACCTTCAGCATAGGGATCAAAGCAAGTTTAGGCTGATAACTCTAGGAAGAGCTAACTACATCAGAAGCCTTCAACAGAACATGCCTGGCTCACAAAACATCCTTCAAACTTGTTACCGTCAAGTTAATTCTCACTCATGATGACCCCATGTGTTAGTGACAGCGTTAACCTGCCCCATATGGTTTCCTGAGCTCTAATCTTTATGGAACTGGAGATCACCAGCCTGGGAATGACAAGTCTTTTCGTTCTTAGTCAAGTACAAACTTTTGCCCTCTTAACTACAATGAAACTATGGAGTTCCACAGCCTCCATACTCCTGGTCAGGAGTTGTGCTGTCAACTAGTTGCTTTGAGGGAGAAAGACAGATAATCTCCTTCCATGCAATTTGCAGCCTCTGAAAAGCTGCTGGAGGACCAGCGATGCATCGGCTCTGACCTGGTGTCACTAAACAACAATAACAACAACAACAACAACAACGTGGGCTGCCAAAAGAACAAATCAGTCTCTCTCGGAGGAGTTACAACCCAGGTGCTCCTTAGAGGCAGGGATGGTGAAACGTCATGTCACATGATTTCAGCACGCTGGCAGGAGGTACCAGTCCTCAGAGAAAGCACCCTCGGGAAGACACAGGATTGTCAAAAGAAAGAAATAGCCTCAACAAGACGGATTAAACACTGAGTGCAACCAGGCATGATAGTCATGTTGGATACTGTGAGGGTGGCACAGGGTAGGGCAAGGTCTTGTTCCCAGACTGACAATGAACATAGGTTTTAATCATAGTTGACAGCATCCAACATCTTTATCTGGTAAGTTTTATAGGAATCAAGTTCAAGTGGAATACATTTCTAGTAATTCCTAAAGTTTCCTTTACCTTCCCTTTCTGGATGCTCCCCTGCTTTGCATAAAGTCCCCTACCTGTGGCCCCTCTCTCCCCTGGACAGTTTCCTTTCTCAGCGCCTTCAGTCTGATGTTGAATTTCTGATGTGTAAATCAACATTGTTTAAAATTAACTTAGATGATTTAGAAAGAATGGAGTTCATGCAAAGATGCCTCAAAAGAAAGGCCTGGTGATCAACTTCTTAAAAAAATCAACCCTGGAAAACTCTATAGAACACAGTTCTACATAAGGGCTTTGATGAGTAGGAGTTAGCTCAGCAGCAACACAATTATTTGTGTTATATTAAAAAACTTGGTTAGAGTCTTAAATAGGGAGCATTGGTGGAATATGTGGTGGGCTACTCTACACTACTGAGGAGTAATGATGTCAATTTAGAGACTAAGGTGCACCTGATCCAGGCCATGGTCTTCACAATTACATACTATGCATCTGTGAGCTGGACAATGACTAAGGATGACACGAGAATTGATACCTTTGAGCTGTGGTGCTGGAGGAGAGTACTGCACATCCATGGTCTGCCAGGAGAACAAATAGGTCTGTCTTGGAGAGGCTGAAACCAAATTTCTCCTTGGAGGCTAGGATTTTGAAACTCTGTCTCACATACTTTGGGCGCATGGCTAGGAGGGATCAGTCCTTGGAGAAGGACACCATGATTGGAAAGGTGGAGGGACAGCGAAGGAGAGGAAGACCCCAGACGAGATGAACTGACACAGTAACTTGGGCAATAGGATTAAATGTGTCGGAGTTAGTGAGACTGGGTGAGGACAGGGCAGGGTTCAGAGCTGTTTATACATAGGGTCACTATGAATTGCAGGTGACACATTATAACAATAGCAACTAACTGAAAAGTCAACAATTCAAATTCACTAGATCTGCTGGAGAAAGATAGGCAATCTCCCCGAGAAAGACCTTCGGAAACCCTATGGTGGGTCACAATCAACTCATTAGCAGCGGGCTTGGCTTGAAGTAAAACACAAATAATAATCCTCCTCTTGTTACCTAAGCACAGTTTAGGAGGGGTGTGAGCACACAGGGCATTAAACACGTGATCACATCTGTAGAACATCTTAACTCCAGGAAAGCATGGAATGCATATGCCATTCTCATCAGCAGGCCAGAAAGATAGGATCTGTGCGGTCTTTTCCCTCTCTGGGCTTCGCTGCTGGCTGGAAAAGTGATCATGGGCTCCGTCAACAAAGGGGTGTTTGAGATAGGGCCTGCGCGCCCATCCTGGGTCTGGTTTCAATAAGACTCAAAATTGCTACACACACACCCAGAGTCTACAAATAACATTCATTTGAGTGGGGATTGCTGATATGTTAGGTGAATCCAAAGTGGCTTCAACACATTAAGGAAACGGTTCATTAAAAACAGTTTAGAGTTCAGCATGACAGCTGATTACAAAGTCATATCCTGAAGGAGGAGATTCAAAATGACGTGAACAAATGGGGCTTTAAGTCGAGGTTTAAGGGAGAAAAACGACAGAGACGCAGAGGGGTCAGAGGAGACCAGGCATTTCACAGGGATCTACGTCTTAGGCTGATAAGAAATAGGGTAGCACAAGGCTGGGGTGCATTCACATGGGGGGAGTTGGATATGAAAGGGAGTTCTCTCCCCCTCCTGAAAATAAAGAACTTGGCAGCAGACATACTTTTATTAGGGCTGAATGTCCAGTCTGGGGCCCTTTATTTTCAGGGTGATGGGGAGACACTGGAAAGGTTCCAAAAGGGGGACTATGATGATTAAAGAGACAGAAAATAGAACCTAGAGAGAAGGTTAAAGGATTGGGAGTTGTTTAGTCTAGAGAGAAAAAGTCCCTACAGGCAAACTTGACAGTGTTCGCCTTTTTGAAGAGTTATTATCAAGCGGATACGACCAGCTGGTCTCCATCTCAATAGAAGACAGAGGGGTAAGAGGCTCGGACAGCAACATTAAAATTTGGGTCCTACGTAAAGAAGATTTACTTGATCCTAATGACATGGAGCTGGCCTCAGAAGAGTCTCATCTGATAGCACCGTGTAACCTTTACTTACCTGATTCCATCCTAAGTGGCTGTTTTGCAAGCTTCCCCAAGCCTAGAGAGCTCTGGTGGCCTAGCGCTAAGAAGCTGTCCTGCAACCCCAGAGGCATGTGGTTTGAATCCACCAGCTGCCCTGCAGGAGAAAGATGGGTAATCTCTTCCTGTGTGATTTCCTGCCTCTGAAAACTTGCTAGAGGGTTGGCTCTGACTTGAGGGCATAGAACAACAACCACCCAATGCCGTGGAGCATTTCAGTGGCCCTGCAGCATGTTTCCAAGACTGTAAATCTTTGTGGCAGGGAATAGCCCATTTTTCTCCCTTGGAGCAGCTGGTGTATTTGAACTGTCGACCTTTTGGTTAGCAGTGCACCATGTTACCAGCGCTCCTTTTGCATAATTAGGCAGAAGCCGGGCTGGGAACTCCTTTTATTTCCTTCTAATGTTACAACACCCCTCGGTTATTTCCGGCAACGCATAAGCAAAGTACCCCAGAATGCAGTACAGGCCCACATCTCACTAGACGTTTGTTTTATTTTTGAGAATGAGTATCTCACACTAAAGCATTCAGGATGGATGATATCTGAACATGAAGAAAATGAAAATCCTCAAAACTGGACCAATAAACAACATCATAATCAATGGTGAGAAAATAAACCTGAAGTTGTCAATGGTTTCATGCTGTTTGAAACAATAATCAATGTCCATGGAAGCTGCAGAGCCAAGAAACCAAACAACGCATTGCACCAGGCAAATCTCTAGAAAAGATTTCTCTGACCTAGTGGTGAAGAGGAAGCTCAGGTGGCATGGTGGAAAGAAGGGTGCTGCCATCCCCAAAAAACACTGTTCGAATCCACCAGTTGTTCCACAGGAGAAAGGCCTTCTAGTCGCCAATTATCATTGTTGTTGTTGTTATGTGCCGTCGAGTCATTTGCGACTCATAGCGACCCTATGTACAACAGCCCTAAACCCTGCTCTATCCTGTGCCAATCGCATTGCCTCTGACACACCCAACCCAATTACCCCAGTCACTGAATCGATCCACCTCATGGAGGTTCTTCTCCTCCTGCGCTGTCCCTCTACTCTACCCAGCATGATGTCCCTCTCCAAAGACCTGTCTCTCCTTGCAACATGTCCAAAGTATGTCAGACAAAGCTCCAGAATCCTTGCCTCCAAGGAGTAGCCTGGTTTAAACCTCTCTAGGATGAATCTGTTTGTTTTCTTGGCAGTCCATGGTACATTCAATACTCTTCTCCAGCACCACAGCTCAAAGGCGTCAATTCTCCTTCTGTCCTCCCTAGTCATTGTCCAACTCTCTGATGCATAACAAGTGATTGCAAAGACCATGGCCTGTATCAGGTGCACCTTCGTCTCCAAAGAGACACCGTTGTTCTTGAGTACTTTGGAGAGGTCCCTAACAGCAGACTTTCCCATCGGAGTACGTTTTTAAATTTAATTTGATTTTGATTGTCATTAGTACATCTTTATTGCCATGTATGGTCAATTTCAGACTGCAAGATTTGATAAAAATTCTCAACTTCTTCCTCTTTGGCTCTAGATGTAGGAGCATATATTTGAATAACAGTCATGTTAACAGGTCTTTCTTGTATGCGTATGGATCTTATACTATCATTCACTACACTGTATTTCAGGATAGAACTTGAAATTGACTTTTTACTATTAGTTCAACACCATCTTTCTTCTGTTTTCATTTCCTGTATAATATACCGCAATGATCATCTGATTCAAAGAAGCCAAAGCTGGTCCATCTCTTCTCACTAATGCGTAATATGTAGATATTCATGAACTCCATTTAATTTTTAATAATTTACAGTTTCCCAGCATTCAAGCTACATTCATCCCATGTTCCAATTATTAAACGACATTTAATAAAAAAGGTGAAAGTGAGGAGGATTTGATACACTTGTTGCAGAGGATTTAAAAAAATGCAGCCTTTGGTAGGGATTTCATCTCAATATCAAGTTTTCTTACCACTGGACTGATAGGATGGATGGAGAGGAGAATGAAACTGTCAACAGCTTCATCTTGCTTAGTTCCACAATTAACACCCTTGGTACAAGCAGTCAGGAAATAAGAAGACAGATTGCACTGGGAAAATCTGCAGTTAGGGACCTCTTCAAATTATTGAGGAGTAATGATGCCACTTTGAGGACTAAGGTGTGTCTGATTCAGGCCATAGTCTTTCTGATTACCATTTGAGAGTTAGACAATGAATAAAGATGACAGAAAAAAAATTGACACCTTTGAGCTGGGATGTTGGAGAAGAATATCCTATGGGTGGACAAAAGAACGAATAGATATCTTGGAGAGGGTGCAGCTGAAGTGCTCTTTGGAGGCAAGAATGATGAGGCTTTGCCTCACATATTTTGGGCATGTTGCTAGGAGGGGCTATTCCTTGGAAAAGAACATGATGTTGGGAAGGGTGGAGAATCAGCGTAAGAGAGGGAGACCCTCAACCAGGTGGATTGACAGTGACTGCTGCAATGGGTTCGTGTGTCAGGAAGTGTGAGGATGGTACAGGATAGGACAGGGTTCAGATCTGTTGTTCACTGGGTCACTCTGAGTTATAATTGACTTGATTGCACCTAATGATATAAAAACAACATGCTGAATGGGAGAAGATTGTCCATCTTTCTCCCTCAGAGCAGCAGGTGGATTAGAAGTACGAGCCTTTGGGTTGTGGCACAACTCCTTACCACTGAGCCACCAGCATACTTTGTTTTAACATTGCTGTTGTTGTTGTGTACCATGAAGTCAGAACTGACCCATACCTGACCCTCCGGTAGGTTTTCAGAGGGAGTTAATCACACAGGAGGGGATTGACCAACTTTCTTCCACGGAGCATCTGGTAGCCTCAAACCAAATGCCCTTGGGATTTCAGCACAGCTTCTTGCCACTAGGACACCAGTGCTCACTTATTATAATAGTGTTGTTATTGCTGTGTACCATAGAGTTAGAACTGACCCATAATTGCAGGTTTTCAGAGGCAGTGAATTGCATAGGAGACTGCCCATCCTTCTTCCAATTATAATACTGCTGCTATGTGCTGTTGAGTCACCTGCAACTCATAGTGACCCTGTGTACAACAGCCCTAAGCCCTGCCATCATTATTGTCTCTGACACACCTACTCCCACTACCCCAGTCACTGAATCAATCCACCTCATCGAGGGTCTTCCTCTTCTACGCTGTCCCTTCACCCTCCCAAACATGATGTTCCTCTCCAAGGACCAGTCGGCCCCTTCCTTGCAAAATGTCCAAAGTATGTCAGACAAAGCTTCAGAATCCTTGCCTCCAAGGAGCAGCCTGATCTCACCCTCTCCAGGACGAAACTGTTTGTTCTCCTCTCAGTCCATGGTGTATTCAATGCTCTTCTCCAGCACCACAACTGAAAGGCATCAACTCTCCTTCTATCATCCCTAGTCATTGTCCAGCTCTCTGAGGCATAGCATGTAATTGCAAAGACCATGGTCTGGATCAGGCGCTATCCGTTTATTAAGTCCTCACTATAACCAGGGTAGGACGCTCTGATGGCTTCATGTGTAGGGAGGGTGCTCCTTACTCAAGAGCTCAGCCTCTCTGGCGTTCTGAATCCACCAGCTGCCCTGCAGGAGGACGATGGGCAATCTCCTCCCATGTAATTTAAAGTCTTGCAAAACAGTTGGAAGATCAATCATGGGCCAGCTCCAACTCAAAGGCAATGACTTGAGTTGGTAATTAGGTTGGGTGCTATGCTAAATACGTTGGATACATTTTTACCTCATTTATCTTTTTGCACTTGCCTCTAACATGAGGAAACTGAATGAGAGCGGTTAGGTAACACAGTACTACGGGCAGCTGTCACAACTCAAACTCATTTAGCCGTACTCAAAAAAGGTGTGTTAGTCATAATAGTTCTGGCTCCTATCAGTAAGTATTTTTAGCTCTTGGGAGGGAGGAAACATTACAAAGAGAAGCACGTATGCTCTTAAACAAAGAACAAAACAGAAACAACAGGCTTCCACAAGGCTTCATCAATTAAAGAAGATAGCCACTCCTCAAAGCAGGAGAGAAAGACAAGGAGTCAACGGACCTCCCCCTGGTGGGAGTTACCAGATCTGTCTTGGTGGCACAGTGATTAAAACACTTAGCTTGTAACTTCAAGTGGCTGTGTTAACCCACCAGCTGTTCCATGTAACAAAGATGTAACAATCTGCTTCAGTTAAGAGGTAACAGCCATTTCACACTCCCACCAACAGTGAATAAGAGTTGCAGTTTCTCCACATCCTCGCCAGCATTTGTTGCTTGCTGTTCTGTTAAATTTTGCCATTCTTACTGGGGTGAGATGATATCTCATGGTTGTTTTCATTTGCATCTCTCTTAGAGATAGAGATTTGGAACATTTCTTCATGTATTTGTTTGCCATCTGAATGTCTTCTTTGGTGAAGTGTCTGTTCATATCCTGTGCCCATTTTTCAATTGGGTTGTTTACCTTTAACAAATACTGCATACTGCCACTGTTGCAAAGTGGACTGACATCAGAGTTGGGGGGAAATGAAAAGGGGATAAATAATGTATACTTCATTGAAACAGATGTGGGAGAGACCTATTTAGGAGGAATATATGATTAAGTATTATTGTCACGAGGGGGGCTGGGGGAAGGAGTGTATAACAATGAAAGTTGGGTTTTTTTTTTTACTTTTCAAAGAGAAAAGCGAACTGAGGGAGAAGGGTGGGCAGGGAGGAAAGTGTGCAACAATGAGTGAATGGAAATCCAAAGTCTCTGTAAACGTTCATTAAAATAAAAAAAAAAATATCTTGAAAAAAAAAAGAGGCAACAGCCTTGGAAAGACTATGCCACAATTATTCTCTGTCCTCCAAGAGGACCCAATGGCAGTGGGTGACTCTTGTCTTTCTCAGCGGAGGTATCCAGTCAAGTTTCACCTCTATTTGACTGTTGTTGTTAGGTGCTGTCGAGTGAACCCTGTGAAGAACTAAGCTGAACCCTGTCCTGTCTCGTGCCATCCTCAGCATCTCTGACAAACTACAGCCCAATACTGAAGTCACTGCGCCAGTTCTCTCTTTGGGGGGTCTTCTTCTCCTTTGCTGACCCTCCATCTTTCCAAGCATGATGTCCTTTTCCAAGGAATAGTCTCACCTAACTACATGTACAAGTATTAAGGACAATTGTTCTCACAATTTTTGACAGTGTTTCAAAGTATTAAAAAGGTACTGTGTGTGTCTGTTTTATTTGTCAGACACAATCATTCATCGCTAATTCAATGTGCTCTTGTGTGTCAGGAAGTGTGATGATAGGACAGGGTTCGGATCCACTGTTCATAGCGTCGCTAGGAGTCACACTCAATTCGATGGCACAGAACAACAACAATTCAGAGTTGGGGTCCCTGGGTGATGCAAAATATGAATGTTCGCAGCTGTTAACCAGCAGAAGCTGCTCATCCACTCAGAGTGCTTTGGAAAAAAGGTCTGGTGATCTACATCAGAAAATGTGGCCACTGAAAACTCTGTGCAACCAGATTCTACTCTGACACCCATGGGGCAACCATGAGCTGGAAATACTTTGATGCCAGCTTTCTTTGCCCCTTTAGTAATTTCACTTTTCCTATAGTAGCTCTTCTCATCCAAGTCATATTATTGTTATTAGGTGCCATCAAGTCAAGTGCCACTCACAGCGACCCTATGAACGACCTATCTGACCACTCTTCTCCCCCAGTGCTCTGTGGGGCACTCAAGCCCATTGCTGTGGCCACCAGGTCACCCCATCTGGTTGACGGTCTTCCTCTCTTTTGTAGCCCCTCTACCGTCACAAGTCTGATATCCCTCTCCAAGGAATAACCTTTTCAAGCAAAACATGGGGGGTGAAGCCTCATCATCCTGGCCTCCAAGGACCACTCTGGCTGTACTTTCTCCAAGACATATCTGTTGGTTTTTCTGGCAGTCTGTGGGATGGTCAGCACTCTCCTCCAACACCACATTTCAAAGGCATCAATTCTTCTGTCATCCTTCATCACTGTCCAGCTCTCCAACGCATAGCAAGTGACTGGCACAACTGAAGCAGGTGCACCTTAGGCATCAATGTGACATCATTACTCCTGAATAGTTCAGAGCGGTCCCTGAGTACAGATCCAAGCCAATGTATTTTTCAATTGTGTCCTCTGCATCTGAAAGTTGGACAATGGATAATAGGGAAGACAAAAAAAAAAAAGAGAGGGAACCAATGCCACTAAATTGCAGTGTTAGAGAAGAGTGTTGAATAGATCACAGGCTGCCAAAAGGACATCCAAGTATATCCTAGAGGAATTGAAACCAGGATGCTCCTTAGAGAAAAGGATGGTAAAACGTGGTCTCACATACTTTGGTCATGCTTTCAAGAGGGATCAGTCCTCAGAAAAACATATGCTGGGCAAGGTGGAGGGTCCAACAAAGAGAGAAAAACCCTAAAGAGATGGCCTGACATAGTGACTTAAGCAACGGGCAGAGGCATGGCCAAGGTCATGAGGACGGCACTGACAGGGTGGCTTTGGGTGGTGGTCAATTTGAGGACATTTAAAAACAACATTGCAGCTCCTCAGTGAATATCACTGACAGGGTGGCTTTGGGTGGTGGTCAATTTGAGGACATCTAAAAACAACATTGCAGCTCCTCAGTGAATATTAAATTAATGCATCTAAATGTATTGACTGTGATGTCGTAAGACAAACTGAGCAGGATTTTCTGGTAAGTGGATGGTCAAGGCTCAGGGTCAGTCATTTCTCTGGACCTTTTATCAGATGGCCCCTAAAAGACCCTACACGCAACTGTTTCCTTTCTTTTCCCATCCATGAGAAAGGCTTATGGACGGGGTCAGGGATTTTCTCCACGCCAACTACTTTAGCTGAAGACAAGGTTTTTAATGGGGTGTACTGAGTGTTGCTATTTAGCAATATTGGGATGATTCAGGAAGGAAACAGACTTCAAAGGATTTTTAGAAAGTCAACAGACCCACACACAAATAAAAAATAAATGAATAGGCTTGATTCAGAATTCTTCCCAAAGACAGATATTTTCTCATTAGGACAATTTATCCTGTGTCTATAAACAAGGGCATAAGTACACAAGTGTTTGCTCAGAGATCTAAACCGTATGCGGCTATAAAAGGCTGGAGAGAGGAAGAAAGCGGAAATTCCCAGGAGAAGCTCCCCGACCACATCCAGGCCCATCAGAGCTCCGTAAACATGCAGCCCAGCAGTGGCACCATGCGAAGCCCGGGGAGAAACCTCAGGATTTTGACATGCGCCACAGAAGTAACTCTGACTTGTCCCGAAATTAAACAATGACAATTCTATCCAATAAACTTTCAGCCCACATATGGGCAGATTGATGGGCTCACCGATGATGTTCCAGATGTCGTTAGTAGAAACATGACTGCAACATAAAAGGTACTCAGTGAATGCTGAGTGAATGAATGGAGGAGCGAATGAGTCTCTCAACAGGTGCCCATGCTGACTCTTGTCCCTTGTGAATCTTCTCTGGAAAGATGCTTTCAATGGTTCAAATCCAAGGTCCTCACCACTTGACACTGGTGCCCTGACCACAGCTAATGGAGCCAGAGTGTGGATTCTAACTCAGAAGCAGCAATTTATAGTCTTACCATAAGCATGGGAGGTGGAATCGAGGTACTAGTGAAATACCTTTGCTTCCACTACTTAGAGTACAGACTCTTAACTCTTTAAAATCCAACAGATCAGGTACTAGACGTTGTAGCGAGGTGCCGTTGGGTCACGATGACTCATAATGACCCTCTGATCGATCCCTTGTCCTGTCCCCATCATCCTCAAAATCTCCACCAGCCTCAAGTCCACTCTTGCAGTCACTGTGTCAGTCCTTCTCATTGAAAGGGTTCCTCTCCTTCACTGACCGTCCACTGCTCTAAACATGTTGTCCTTTTCCAAGGACTGGCATCGGATGACAAGTCTAAAGTAAGTGAGGTGAAGTTTCACTATCTTTGCCTTCAAGCAGTACCTGGGTCACAGTCCCTCCAAGATAGATTTATTTGTTCTTTGGGCAGCCCATGGGATACTCAGTACTCTTCAACAATACCACAATTCAAAGGCTCAGTTCTTTTCAGCCTTCCCTCCTCATTGTCCAATGTTTGCATGCATAGCAAGCAAATGAAAATATCATGGCTTGGGTGAGGCACACCTTAGTCTTTAAACCGACATCCTTACGTCTTAGCACCTTAGAGAGGTCCTTGACAGCAGATACTCCCAACGAAACATTTTTATTTTATTTTATTTCTTGATTCTGCTACCCTGAGTGTTGATTGTGAATTCAAGTAAAATGGAATAATTGACAGCATCAATCTTTTCTCCATCTATCATGATGTTGCCTACTGGCCTTGTGGTGAGGATTTCTGCTTTCCTGATGCTGACATGTAATCCATATTGAAACCCATAGTCTTTTATCTTCTTCTGTAAGTGCCTCAAGTCTACTTGGATTTCTGCAAGAATGTGAGTGAAGAAGGCTTGAAGCTGCGACCATGGGTGTTACAATAACGTCTAAATAGCATCTATTGTAAACTGGTGGGGTGTCAGGTCTTATTCTAAGCCCTTCCCTATTAACTCGTTAAATCCCTATGATAGTCTCAAGAATGAGCACAACTATTTTTCAAGCAAGTAAATTTGCTTAGGAGAAAACTTGATTAACGTCTGGCCGCACAGCTAGTAAGCAGAGGGGCTAGAATGCACGCACAGCCCTGCCTTATAATTGGCACTAGGTGATTAACCCAGGGCTAAGGTGACCTGGGCTCATCTTTACTCCTCCCTCCTCCCGGCACAGACACACAGACATTCTGATCTCTGCAGTAGGTTTCCTGGCCTCCCTGATGCACTGTCAATTCTCTGCTGAATACAAACACCATTTATTCGCCAACAAACACAGCTCTATCTACTTGCTTCACATTTCCTCTCGCCAGTGAAATCTTAAGATCTTGGGGACTGTGTACTGTATGGCAGTCTGGGGATGGAGCGGAATAAGAAAGATCTCGGTTTAAAGGCCAAACTCTCTAATTATTACCCCTGGGGCTCTGAGTAAGTCGTTCAACTTTCTGTGTTCTCATATGCAAACTATCTTCCTTATAGGTCTGTTAGGGAGAGAAAACTGAGACAAAGTAAAAGCCTCTAGGAGGATGCCTGGTGCTGTGGGTCAGTGATTTTCTTCCAAGGGACATTTTGTCACACAAGGGACATTGCTATATTGGAGAAAATTTTATTTCAACAACTGTGGGGAGATGTACACTTGGCATCTACTGGGTAGAAGCCAACAATGTACATCCTACAGGACAGGTCTCCACAACAAAGAACGGTGGTGGTGGTGGTTGTTAGGGACCATAGAGTTGACTATATATTATAGCGCCCCTCTGAAGAACAGATCAAAATTCTTTTGCCCTATCTTGGACAGTCTTCATAACTTCCCCACATTATTGCAGCCCCTCAAGCCCATTGTTACAGTCACTTGGTCGGTTCATTTCTTTGAGGGTTTCACTCCCTTTCATTGATCCTCTACTTGTCCACGTATAAAGGCTTTTTCCAGAACTGGTCATTCCTGACCACGTGTCCAATGCATGCGAGAGACAGTCCCACCAATCGAGGAGCCTAGCTAGAAGGAGCCTAGCAGCAATTCCTCCAAGAACAAAGAGTCAGCCTGTCCCAAATGCCAGCTGTACACTATTAAACCTTATTAAAAAGATAAGCCCCTATCCATTCTCTTCTCTTGTGTTATTTCTCACACAACTGTGCGTATTGCAGGTGTTCAGAAAATCCTTGTTGAATAACTGGAGTGACTAAATGTAACAAAGTGACTGACCTGTGAGTCCTAAGATCTTTTGCTTATGAACACCTGAGCAGAGGTGTGGTCTATTATGGGAAGCGTTTGAGTGAGAGTTAATTAATCTTTTAAGTGGACACTTCAAATACCCATGCCCAGTGAAAAGAACACAGAAACAAACACAATCTAATAGCAGGAACTTGAGTTCTAACTGAAAGGAGGAGGTCAGAGTGAATCCTAGGCACATTCATGATGCCAGGCAAAACCCATAGGGCCTTGTTCGTGGGCACCAGTGACTGGCAATTTCCCTCATTCGATTCCAATCCCCACCCCAAAGCAGCACAGAGTAAAAGAGCCTAAAGACCACAGAAGAATTTGTTCAACATCTCACCTTCTCGCCCACCACCTACCCCTACAGCAGTCGCCAACAATCTGAAACCCAATCTAACGAACCTTTATCAAGACTGCTGACTGAAAAACACAGGCAGAAACAAGGACATGAAGTCATTACTTGCAGCCTTCAACAAGTTTCAGAAGATTGGTTGCCAGAACTGGAAAACCTCAGAATAAAGCTGACGTTCTTGGCTATAAATCACATTAACACAAACCAGAAGACTCTCCTTTCCCTGCCCCCCAAAGAGCGAGCATGCCCTCATCTTCCATCTCTCCAGACATCTGCTTTCATTTCCAGTTTTCATTTTTTTTTACAGTCAGAATACATGAGTGAATTTAAAGAATCATATATGAAAAAATAAGAACCTTAGCCGTAGTCTGCAGTTACCTTTTAGCATCTCAGGGAGTTGTCCTGCACTAAACAGCCCGTGCAGAACAGAACAAGTTCTTTCTCGCCTTGAGCCTCTGAACACACCTAAACTCAGGTAGTATGCCCCACCCCACCCACCCTCACCTAGCTAGTTCTACCCATTTCAAGACTCAGCCATCACCTGCCACAGGGACTCCAGTACCACCAAAACCTCAAAACTCAGTGCCATGTAGTCAGAACCAATTCGGAGCTGACCCTCCAGCAGATTTTCAGAGACATGGGAGGAGAATGACCACCTTTCGCCTGTTGGTGGATTCGAACCACCAGAGAGGCACTGTATTTGGAGTAGCAGTGACACTTTTATGGATTATGCTATCAAGTATCAACAAACACTCAACAAACTTGGTACCAGCGGTTAAGAGATCAGAAGACATATTGCACCGGGGAAGTCTGCAGTGAGAAACCTCTCCAAAGTACAGAGGAGCGATAATGTCAGTTGGAAGACTAAGGTGCATTTGACTCAGGCCACGGCCTTTCCAATAGTTTACTATGTATCTGAGGGGTGGACAGTGAATAAGGATGACAGAAAAAGAATTGATGTCTTTTTTAATAAAAAAAAGTCATTTTTAAAAATTAATTTTAATGAAAATTTACAGACACTTAGGGTTTCCAGTCATTCATTGTTGCACTTTTCTCCCTGCCTACTGCCTCCCCTTCAATTCACTCTTCTCCTTGAAAAACAAAAGAAAAGCTTTAAGTTGTGGTGTTGGAGAAGAGTACCGAATAGCCCATGGACTGTCAAAGGAACAAACAGATATGTCTTAAAGGAACTGCAGCCAGAGTGCTCCTTTGGAGGCAAAGATGATAAAATTGCACCAAACATACTTCAGGCATGTTGCTAGGAGAGGCTATTCCTTGAAGAGGGACGTGGTGCTTGGAAAGACAGAGGGTCGGTGAAAGAGAGGCCTTCAACCAGGTAGAATGACAGGATAACTGCCGCAATGGGCTCCAGCGTGTCAGGAAGTGTGAGGATGGCACAGGACAGGACTGGGTTCAGATCTATTGTTCATAGTGTTGGTATGGGCCATACTTGACTTGACGGTACCTAACAACAACAATAATGCCACCTGCGCTCCCTCCAGGACAAGCAGCTCCCAGAATATACGCAGCCTTCCTTGGTGCTTCCTACTCCCCTCTCACACGTCCACTCACTCTTCCAGACTTCGTCAAGAATAAGTTCTTGTGTCTGTTTCATTGTATTTCCAGAGCTTAGCACACAGCAGAGACCCAGTGAATGTGTGTTGCATGTTTGAGAATGAATTATAAAGTTTATGAATCCATGCAAAGTCTTCATGGAGCACCCATGAGGAACCCAAAACCATTGCCTTCAAGGTGGAACCAACTCATAGCCAACTCCTCATTGGGTTTCTGAGACTAAATTGTTTGGGAGGAGACTACTCATCTTTCTCCTTCCGAGTTGCTAACGGATGTGACCCGCCGGCGTGATGCAGCCTATGGGTCAGTGCAGCATCTTAGGGAACCAAATTCACTGTTGTCGGGCTAATGTCAGTGCAGAGCTATCATCCGTTAGGTTTCCAAGGCTGTAACTCTGTATGCAAGGAGACTGCCCGCCTTTCCCCTGTGGAGTAGCTGGTAGATTAAAACTGATGACTGTTTAACAGTCTGATACATTAAGCAATATGACTCCAGAGCTCTTTTAGATACAAGGGTTGTTTGATTTTGTGTACTACTGAGTCAGAATCAACCCACAGCTGATCCTCCAGTGAGTTTTCATTGCCATTAATTGGCATGAGAGGAGACTTCCCATCCTTCTCCCGTGAAGCATCTGGTGGATTTGAACCATGGGCCTTTGAGATTGCAGAGCAGCTTCTTACGACAAGGCCACCAGAGCTCCCTAGGTACAAGTGTAAGTACTTGTATACCTACCCTAGGACCCAGAAATGTCTTGAAGAAGGTGAAGCCAGATTGCTTCTTGGAGGCAAGGATGGTAACGCTTCAGCCTGTATGCTTTGGGCAAGTTGCTAGGAGAAGCTACTCCTTGGAGAAGGACACCATGCTTGGAAAGGTGGAGGGACAGTGAAGGAGAGGAAGACCCTCAACCAGGTGGGCTGACACGGTGACTGCAGCAATGGACTCAAGTGTGTCAGAGATTGTGAGGTTGGGACAAGATAGGACAGGTTCACATCTGTTCACAGGGTCACTTTGAGTCATCCTCAACTGAAAGGCACCTCACCACAACCCTGATATTAATAACAATAATAGGAATCACAACAAAAGCTAGTGTTTACTGGATTCTTACCATGTGTAAGGCATCACATAAAGGTCTTCTGTGTATTGTTTCTTTACTCCATCCTCTCCCCATAAGCCCATGTGCAGACTCTACTACTATTATTCTTGCTTCATAGATGAAGGGTCGCATAAAGTCAATCATATGGTTCTTACTAATATTTAAGGTCCAAGAGGTCCGCTGGCATGGGCTCACCTCCTTCTGACCTGGAGGAAGGGCAACCAAGGCGTTCCTCAGAGGCAAGAACAGTGAAATTTCGTCTCACACACTCGGGCAATGTGGTCAGACATGTGCTAGTTCTTGGGGGGATGACAGCATGCCGAGAAAAGCAGAGGGTCAGTGACAGAGGGAGACCCTAAATGAGGTGGATCTGAGCCTGGTGGAGATCTTGATGATGGTACAGGACAAGGTAAGGTTCAGATCTGTTGTTCACAGGGTCACTATGAGCTGTGGTCGATTCACAGCACCCAACAACGCCATGACTTCCTCCAGCCTAGAAGAGGCTTCGGCCACTCAGGACTTTGTTTACATTCGTTCTCACCTTCCCAGAAACATCCTAACCTACACCTCACAGTGACTGAAATTCTCTTTAAAATATTTTGACAGAAACGGCGCAATATTAAGTGACATCAGCTGTAATCTACACTCCAGAGGCTGAGGTAATCTTTGAAGTGCACTGACTATGAATTCATTTCTCTGCAGCTGCCACAAGCATGTGAAATATCATTATCTAAATCTGTGGTGGAAAGTTCTGGAGTTACTAAAAAGGAGGTTTGAATTTGCTTTTCCCTTCTGTGAAACGAGAGTGTTTTCAGGTCCGCGGTTAGAAAGGTTCGTTGTAGGCTCCCCTGACCCAGCTTGCTGAGTCACAGGAACCCATGGTGACAGGGGTGAGGAAGCCTTTGAGTGTAGGATCCTCTTCAGTTCACGGAGGATCCTGTCACCACATCTGATGACAAAGGTAGGCTCCTCTCACCTGAATGGGAGAGTAGCTTGTGCCTCAGAGCTCACTGTCTGGCTCCATTGTCTGCAAAGGGTCTCCAGAGCAGCTCTAAGTGACAGAGATCTCACCAAACATTTACGCAAGTCATCTGGGACTGCTCTGCGCTTGCTTGCTTCTTCTCTCTGCACTCTGCATGGCAGGTACCGAGGACACAGTCATCCACGACCTGAGATCAAGACAGTAGGCAGGATGGATCCAGTTCCAGATCTTTCCTGATGACTGGTGGTTACTGAAACTCAAAAGAAGAAAGTTGACCCCTGTGGTTAGTTAGGGAGGGTGTGCAAACATACCCTATGCCTTCCTGGGGCTCTTGGCAAACTCCCATTCAGTTTTCACCCCTCAGTTCCAAGACCTGCTCCTCGGCATGGCGTCCTTAAGGGGTGCAGCCAGGGTGCTGAGGAAGCATCCAGATGCTGACTGGGTGCTGGCAAGACGCTGAGATCCTCAGGATAAACCCCAATTGCCCCAGATAACCTTGTCAAGTCCCTTCTTGTGCCCTTCTAAGGCCCGATTTAGCACATGACTTGAGAGCATGATTTACCGGACCAGATGCCACGGGTGCCAGGGAGATGCCGAGGAGGAAGCTGCCACTGTCCACACCCTGTGTGAGCTTACAGTGTGACAGGGACAAAATGCAATCCACTGGGAGAGGGCTGCTAAATCCAGGGAGTTGTGTGGTCCGTTCACTCGTGATTCCTGGAGGGCCAGGGAGCATCACAGAAGGAACAGTTCTAAGTGGAGTGGCGGATGAGTGGGCATGAAGCCTGTGAAGACGAGTCCACTTGTGTAAATGGCCAGTGTGGGGGTCAGGCCATGAAAGGGCGCGCCATGTTCTCAAGATTGAAAACACTCCATCAGCCCGGGTAGACCAGAAGCGAGGGGACAACTGGACAAAGTGGGAAGAAACAGGGTCAATGGAAGCAGCAGTTTGGACTGAATTCAGTCTTGGAGAACTTTGCACTAGAGAAGTGGAGTGAACAGGTTTCTACTTCTGAAAGCTCAGGCTGCCTCCAGGGGAGGGAGGAAGGTGAGGGAGCAGTGAGGAAGCAGTTAAGATCATGTGTGTCCAGGCAAGAAAAGAGGGAGCCTGGCCTGAGGCCATCTGGCCACAGCCCTTCTGCTCTGTTCAGGGGGCCTTTCCTTATGCAGCACTGGAAATCCCCTCAGGGCAGAGCTGGCCTTGCTCACCTCTGGAGCCCTGGCAGTGTAGTGGCTAAAACACGTGGCTGTGAGCCTCACAGTTGATGGTTTAACCCACAAGCTGCTGTGCTGGAGCATGAGGCGGTCGGCTCTTGTAAAGACTCATGCAGGAACCCTATGAGGAAGCCCTGCCCTGTCCTACAAAGGGTCACTATGAATTGCAATTAACTCAAAAGCAGAGGGTTTGTATTTGGTTTAGAGCTTTAGTGCCCACAGGTGAGAACACCCTTAGTAAAAGGCTGGTTGGAGAATGTGGGTGTCTGACTGCATAATTTTTGTAGGAAGGAGATGTGTGTGTGTGTGTGTGTGTGTGTGTGTGTGTGTGTGTGTGTGTGTGTGTGTGTTCATTTCTTCTTTGCCACTGATCCCACACAAATCTCCTTTCTCTAACTCCTTTCTCCTCTGACACCCAGCCACCATAGAGTAGAAGGAGATTACCACTTCCTTTCCCATCAAAGCATAGACTGAGTTTAGTCCAATCTTCACAGCCCCCTAGACATCTTCCACTGTCCTGTTTCTCTCTACACTCTTCTTTTCTCTCTCATTGCTGTCAAGTCTCAACTGACCCTCCTCTGGGCTTCCAAGACTGTAAAAAGCACAGGAGGACATTGCCCATGGAGCTGCTGGTGGATTTGAACCACTGACAGGCATTGCCTTTGGGTTAGCAGTGCGGCTCCCTACCGACTACGCCATTAGAGCTCTCTACAGCACTGCTAGTTCCCATCAGCCCCTATAGTAGAGGTTCCATACAGACCCAGTTTCAAAGCGCCCTGCCTCTGTGTGGTGTAAATTTTTAATTAAGCTGCTTACCAAAAGTTTGGAGGTTCAGGTGACCCTGAGGCCCCTCAGGAGAACTGAGCTAACGACACACTTCTGAGAAATGAGCCACTGAAAGCCGTGAGGGGCACAGCTCTACTCCGATACCCACGGAGTCACAATCACTTGGAGCGGACTTGGTGGCAACTGGTTTGATTTTTTGTTGTTGTTCTTTCCTACTTCCTGAACATTCCACATTACTCCCTTCTAATGACACAACCCTGCTTGCTGAAACTGAAGAGGACCTGAAGCACCTGCTGCAGAGGGTCAAGGACTGCAGCCTACAATATGGCAATATGGACTGAGGCTCAGTGTCAAGAAGACAAAGATTCTCACCACTGGACCAATTGGCAGCATCAGGACGGATGGTGAAGAGGTTGAGATTGTTCACAGCTTTAGTTTGCTTGGCTCCACAGTCAACACTCTTGGCACCAGTAGCCAGGAAATGAAAAGGCGCATTGCCATGGGAAAGTCTGCTGTTAGGGACCTTTCCAGAGAACTGAAGAGCAATGGTGTCTCCCTGGAGACTAAGGTGCGTTTGATACAGGCCATGGTCTTCACAATCACTTGTTATGCATCAGAGAGTTGGACAGTGACCAAGGAGGATAGAAGGAGAATTGATGCCTTTGAGCTGTGGTGCTGGAGAAGAGTATTGAGAATACCATGGACTGCTAGGAAAACAAACAGATTCATCCTGGAGAGGGTTAAACCAGATGGATCCTTGGAGGCAAGGGTTCTGAGGCTCCATCTAACATACTCTGGACATGTTATAAGTAGGGACCAGTCCTTGGAGAGGGACATCATGCTTGAGAGGGTGGAGGGACAGCACAGGAGGGGAAGGCCCTCTATGAGGTGGATTGATTCAGTGACTGGGGTAATCAGGGTGGGTGTGTGAGAGACAGTGCGATTGGCACAGGACAGAGCAGAATTTAGGGCTGTTGTACATAGGGTCGCTATGAGTCGCAAGCGACTCGACGACACATAACAACAACAAACAATATCCTAAAGGCGTCTCATACATTATTCAAGTGTCAAAATAAAGGATTCCTGCCACCTCTAAGAAGTACTCAACGCTCCAAACAACCTGCTACATACAGAAACCTATACAACCTTAATCACATGAAGATGGATTCTTGTCAGCTGGATTTGACATCATGTTTTCTCTTCAAGGATGCGATACTCAGATATTTACAGAACCACATTCTTGTCTCTACACTTGCCTGTACCCTGTCCTCATCATGCTGTTCCATTGTCCCCTCGCTCTGTTCCCTGGACTAGCCACAGACTCTGCTCCCACTTTTCAGACGTCTTCCACGTTGGTCTACCCCTGCGAGCAGGAGCCTGGCAGGATAAACTTGTATTGTCACCACTGAGCTGGCTTTGCATCATGGTGACCCTATGGATAACAGAATGGCACACTGTTTGGTATTTTGTCATCCTCCTCTATGTTGTTATTATTGTGTGCTGTCGAGTCATCTGTGACCCATAGTGACCCAATGTACAGCAGCTCTGAAGACTGCCCTGTCCTGAGCCAGTCTCACGGATTCTGACACATCTACCACTATTGCCCCAGTTACTATATCATCCATCGTCTTCCTCTCCCATTGCCAGACAGAACACAAGACATATGGTTAGGTTTGAATTTCAGATGAAACATGACTAATTTTTCAGCATCAAGATGTCCCAAATATTACATGGGATTCATATTTGCTAAATATAATGACTTTGGTTTGCACTTGCTACTCATTCTTTATAAAAAACCATGTCTGAACTCACCAATCAATTATAAAGAAACTACACACACACACACACACACACACACACACACACACACACACACAGAGTTAAAAACCTTTATTAAAAATTTGGGCCACTGAACATACTTTCTCTGCTGTTTCTCACTCTGATGGATGCCCTCTTACAAGGATGGTTTTTAATCATTTTCTTTATGGCTCACTTAAAAGTCCCTCACCTCTACCTAACCTTTATCACTTGGTTTATAATTCTCTTCCCCATGATCACTCTGTGCATCATTAAGCTCAACCAAGTTGACCCTTCTTCTCTTCCCAAGCAATTATCATTCAATTTAATGCCTCACCTTGACTTTCTCCAGCTTACGAGCTATCAAAATGTCCCCTCTTTACAAGTCACTGAACCAGATTAAGATAACATTGTACAAAAAGGAGGAACGCTAGTTCCCACAGTCTCCCTCAAGGACCTGATTCCTCTTGCTAATTACCCCATCCTCTTCATCTCCAGGGCAGTCCATGAGGGTCTCTCTTCCTAATTACCCCTTCCTCTTCAACTCCAGCACAGTCCGTGAGAAAAGCAACTCTAGAACCTCATCCCTAGCTCTGCTCTAATCCACCACTGCTCTTTATCAGCTAGAAAAGTCCTAAGCAAGAAAAGCTAAGGAGTAGATGGCTGTGACATCAGGGTTGTAGGAAGACTCATCAATAACTACATGGGAAGGGGAGAAGGGAGGGACTATCTGAAGGGATTGGATGATTAGACACTGTGTGTATGGCAATTGACAATCTGGAATAAGACGAGTATTACAAAGTGAATTGGAGAAGAGAGGAAAATGTGTTTCAATAAATGAATGAAAATCCATCCTTTCTGTAAACTTTCACTAGAATCACAATTTTCTAAGTAAAGGAAAGACTAACCTGCTTTATGCAACTATCAGCTTTGTCTGAAGAAAGTGATGAGGACTTGAAGCACTTATTGAATAAGATCAAGATTGTTGTTGTTATGTGCCATCGAGTCACTTGGGACTCATAGCGACCCTATATACA
Source organism: Elephantulus edwardii (assembly GCF_000299155.1). NCBI lineage: Eukaryota > Metazoa > Chordata > Mammalia > Macroscelidea > Macroscelididae > Elephantulus > Elephantulus edwardii. The sequence continues at coordinate 2,003,954 of NW_006399941.1, read as the reverse complement.
ACAGCCCTAACCTCTGCCCCATCCTGTGCCAATCACACTGTCTCCAACATGCCTATCCCCATTACCCTAGTCACCAAATCAATCCGTCTTGTCAAGGGTCTTCCTCTCCTGCGCAGTCCCTCTACCCTCCCAAGCATGACGTCCCTCTCCAAGGACTGGTCTCTCCTTGCAATATGTCCAAAGTATGTTAGACGGAGCCTCAGAATCCTTGCCTCCAAGGAGCAGCCTGGTTTAACCCTCTTCAGAACAAACCTGTTCATTCCTTAGCAGCCCATGGTATATTCAATTCTCTTCTCCAACACCACTACTCAAAGGCATCAATTCTCCTTCTATCAATTACAGTCTTCAATACGGATTACATCTCAACATCAAGAAAACAAAAATCCTCACCACTGGACCAATTAAGCAACATCATGATAGATGGCAAAAAGATTGAATTTGTCAATGATTTCATTTTACTCTAACACACCACCAAAACCCATGATAGTAGCTATCAAGAAACCAAAAGATGTGTGTTGCACTGAGAAAATCTGCTCTCAAGGATCTCTCCAAAATGCTAAAGAGGAAAGATGTCAGTTTGAAGACCAAGGTGTGCCTGAACCAAGTCATGGTCATTTTAATTGCTTCCTATCCACTTTCTAAGTAACATGTCTCTGGAAACTATGAAATTTGATAAATGTTGATAGTTATAAAGGAGCTTCAGGCCTTTTGTTTATAGGGTTGCAATGACTTGTGCTCAACTCGAAGGCAATCAACAACAGCAACATGCTTCTAAAAGATGAACAATGAATAAGGATGACAGAAGAATAGATACTTTGACTTGTGATTCTGGTGAAGAGTACTAAATATCCAACGAACCACCAAAGGAGCAAATAAGTCTGCTTTAGAGGAAGTAAAACTAGGGTGTTCCTTAGAGGCAGGTATGGTGAAACTCCATCTCATATATTTTGGGCATGTTGTTAGGCTGGGCTTTGGAAAACAACATCATGCAGAGAAAGGTGGAGGGTCAGTGAATGAGAGGAAGACTTTCAATGAGCTGGACTGACACAGTGTCTGGAGTCATCGCTGGAGCCTATCAGAGACAGCACAGGAAAGGGCAAGCTCAGATCTGTTGGTTTACAAGGTCACGATGAGTCCTAGCCAACTTTTGGGTTCCTGACAACAACCACAATGACATGAAGACTAGACTATTTTTCCCCCAAATGAAAAACCTGGATCCTCTTGAGACCCTTGAGCCCACTTTTAAAAGCAATGTTATTCACAAATGGAGTGACAGAAAGCCCAAACTTGACATTATCCCAAAGGATGAAGAGTTGAACTCATTATTTTCAAGAGAAAGTGTACCATGGATTTTCTGGTTTTTTTTATGCTGGTTTATCTACATAGTCCAAATACATTGCTTTTCACACAGATCATTCCCATTTCCCTCACCCCCATCTATCAAATTGTGTGACCCTATGATTAACTGCCCCCCATCCTCATCGTTCTGCTTCTTCCCTCTCCTCCCCCCTGGATCCTCATACTCATTCTACAATAATGGTTTTTTTACAGTATTTGTCCTTATGGGACTGAGTTAGTTCACTCAGCATAATGCTCTCTAGTCCCTTCCAAGTTAGGTAATAAATTACAAAATCATTGCTCCTGCATCCTCCAGAGTATTCCAATGTATGAATGTGCCATAATTTTTCAGTCCATCCGTTTGTGGTTGAACATCTGGGCTGTTTCCATGTTCTCATGATGGTGAGTAACACTGCTATGAACACTGGTGTACAAGTCTCCATTTGTGCCTCAGTTCTCATTTTCTCTGGGTATATCCCAAGCAGCAGGAGGGGAAGACCCTCTATGAGATGGATTGATTCGGTGACTGGGGTAATCGGAATGGGTGTGTCAGAGGCGGTGCGGTTGGCGCAGGATAGAGCAGGGGTTAGAGCTGTTGTGCATAGGGTCGCTATGAGTCGGAAACGACTCGACGGCACATAACTACAACAACAACATATCCCAAGCAGCTGGGTCACATGGAATTTCTTATGCTCAGCTTTTTGAGGAAGCGCCAGGGCATAGAAGGAGAACTGAAACTGCAGTTACTTTGCAGTTTATAGAAGGAGGAATGGAGATCATAAGCCAGAGGGACCACGGCAGCTGGCAAAGCCTGACATAGACCTAAATGCTCCCTGAGTGGGGCAGTTAGGGATGAAGGAGGGCTGAGCATTCATTAAGATCAAGAAAAAGATGTTTATGTATCAAAAAGGCGAACTGACTTCAAATCATTAGCATTACAAAGAGAATCATTAAATCAGCCCTAATGTCAGAGAGGTAAGCAATTTCATGGCTGTTATTAAGACTGATAAAAAGCTTCGGTACGTTTTACAACTTGCGTCATATTACTAGTGTTATCACTGCTGAATCTACTCTCAGCCCCATGTGAAAGGCAAGATACACATTATTAGGCAGACTCTACAGAGAGGGAGGTCTAGTGGCACAGTCCTCCCTATGCTGCCAACCCAGAGGCTGAGCTTCACTGGCAGTTACAATCCACCTGTGGCTCCTTGGGAGGAAGAGGGGTAATCTCCTGGGAGAGCTCCAGCTTGAGAAACCTAATGGAGGGCCAGCCGTGAGTGGAGGGCCAGCCGTGAGTGGAGGGCCAGCCGTGAGTGGAGGGCCAGCTGTGAGTGGAGGGCCAGCTGTGAGTGGAGGGCCAGACTTGATGATGACGAGCAAGCAAACAGATCGAGCCTCCTGAGATTACAAAACCAAACATCCTCACAACTACACCAGGAGCCACCTCGAGATCAACAGAAGAAATTAAAGTCAAGGAGTTCATTTGACCTGGATCCACAATCAACACCCACTCACAAGTAGCAGTCAACAAACCAAATGATGAATTGTATTGTATTTGGGTAGAGTGGCTGCTGAAGACCTCATTAAAATCTCAAAGCAAGACATCACTTGATGACTAAAGTATACCTGACCCAAACCATGGTATTTTCAATCTCCTCACAGGTATGGGAAAGCTAGGCAATGAAAAAGGAAGACGCAAAGAGCGCTCATGCGTCTAAATCATGGCATTGGTGAAGAAGACTGAACGTTGAACCCACTCGTCATTTACGAAGCACAGCCGGAAATCTTGGCAGTGAGGATGGTGAGATTTTGACTCATGTACTTTGGACACATTATTAGGACTAAATAATCTGGCACCCAAGCGTTGAGGACTTTCCTCCATAGGGTTGCTATGAGTCGCCTGCGACTCGACGGCACTTAACAAAAATAACATCAACAGAGAGAGAGATCCCCTGGCCCAGTGGACAGAAGGCTATGCTACCAAGCCAAAGGTGGGTGACTTTTAATCCGTGGCCCTCCGGCCTGTCTTTCATTGTTTTTGTTCAGACATTCCTCTAGGTCATAGAGCCCTGGTGTATAAGTTGCCGTACCGCGGTCACTTGTGGTTGCTGTGAGGCTCAACACTGTGACACTGATGTGTCAAATGCGTTAATGGTTGGCTACCCAATGCAGACAGACAGTGGGTGGAGCTCCCCGATTAAAACAAGCTTGGAAGGAGGAGTGGCATCCACTTCCGTAATAGCTTGCCTCCGGAAACCCTATGAACCTGGAGAGAGGATAAAAGGCAACCAAGCGTCGAGGACTCTCCTTCTTAGGGTTGCTATGAGTCGCCTGCTACTCCACTGGCACGTAACAACAACAACAATCTGTCACGGAGGAAGTCCAGGGTCCTCCTCAGAGGCAAGGACGATGATATTGGGCTTTGCATTCTACGAGCATGCTGTTAGGAGGGGTCAATCCTTGGAAAAGGTCAACAAAAGACAGAGGAAGACCCTTAAAGATGAGCTGACACAGTGGCTGTGATAATGGACTTGAGCATGGTGGAGACTGTGAGGATGTTGTCCATAAGGGTGCGTGAGTCATAGCTGTCTGGACTGCACCTAACAACAACAGTATGTGAGAGGGACGTCACGCTTGGGAGAGAGTCAGTGGAAAAGGAGGAAGAAGCTAAATTAAATTGATCATCACAGTCGCTGCAACACATGGCTAAAAATCAGCAGCAATGCTGGGGATGGCACATGACAGGGCTGTGTTTCATTCTGCTGTGTTCAGGGCTGCTAGGAATTCGAACCAACTCGATGGCACCTAAAATCAACAGCAGCATGAAAAGTTATAATAGTGGTGAAAATACGGTAACAGTTGCAGGAACCTTAAGACCGCTGGTTTCTTCTGCTACAGGTTGCTCTCCTGGCCTAGCAGGCCGTTGTTGCTTATGGATCAGCTGGATCCTGGCCAGGAAGCTGCTTTCAGATGCATCCTGGTGCTTCCGGAAGGACGTGGTGTTCATCCGGGACCAGGTTATGTCAGGACAAGCAGCCCAATGTCCTCCATTCTTGTGGTGACCTTAAAGTTGGGAGACCTGGGTTTGGATCTCGGGTCTCCCCCACTAGCCGGGATCCCCTCCTCTGTAACTGGAATAACAGCCATCGGCTCACAAAGGTGCTGTGGGCTTGAGGAGCTCACAGGTGTGTAGGGCAGTGGCTATAAAATGCATTAACAGTGACTGGAATCACAGAATCGAATTCATCTAAAGGAGTTCAAATAGACACATTCCTCATTAGGAAAAGAAGAAATGGAGGAAAGCTGGCAGTTTCCCAAAGCTCCCAAAAGATCTCTCAGGGTTGTTTTTTGTGTTTTTCTTCTTTTTATTTTTTAATTAATTTTAATGAAAGTTTACAGAGACTTTGGATTTCCATTCATTCATTGTTGCACTTTTCTCCCTGCCCACTCCTCCCCATCCAGTTTGTTCTTCTCTTTGAAAAGTAAAAGAAAAATTCTTTCATTGTTATACAATCCCACCCGCCAAGTCCACTCCACTATGCAGCCTTTGTTCTGGACTCCTGTCATGACAATAATACCTAATCATATATCCCTTTTAAACAGTTCTCTCCCTCACCTTTTTCAATGCAGTATACATTATTTATCTCCTCTTTCTCAGTCTCCCCTCAACCCCGATGCCAGTCCCATTTTACAACACTGGCACTATGCAATATTTGTCCTTTTGTGACTGAGATATTTCATGCAGCATAATGTCCTCCAGGGTCACCCATTTTGTATAATATTTCATGAGTTCCTTGTTTTTCAGTACAGCATAGTATTCCATTGTGTGACTGCACCACAGCTTCTCTATCCATTTGTTTGTTGATGGGCACTTGGGTTGTTTTCAACTCTTTGCTACTGTGAACAAAGCCACGATAAACATGGGTGTGGAAAGTTAGGTTTTTTTAAAGTGACAAGAGCAAGCTGCATGTGAGAATGGCTTACATTTGCTGAGGCCTCACCATGTGTCAGAACCAACCACTGTGGAGTCAACTCCCAGGCATGGTGACCCCTCCACAGGGTCACAATAGGTCAAATCTACTTGGTGGCTCAGAGGGAACAAGATGGGTAGTCTCCTCCTGCTAAGACTTAACAGTCTCAGAAACCCGAAAGAGGGGTGCCATGAATATGAATCAGCTTAACAGGAGGGAGTTTTGTCACCTAAAATTTAGATTTCATTAGCCTTGTCTCTGGGCAGCTCAGGTAGCCTAGCAGTAAGGAATTATATTGTCAACCCAAAGGCGGGTGGTTCAAATCCACCCTCTGCTCCATACAAGTCAAATGCCTTTCTCCTCTGAAAACCCGCTGGAGGGTCAGCTATGATTCGGTTCTGACTCAGTGGCACACAACAACAGCTGCCATGGCCCTTGGTGAGATCTGAATTTTATATGTCAAATATGCTCATCACTTGAATGCTGACAATCTGAAGATTTGCTTGCCACTGATTCTATAACATGACCAAAGAGTTCTTAAAAATTTTTTTTCTTTGTTTTACTACATTTCCCTCTGTGTGATTCTTTATAACTTGCAGGCAAACCCCCTTCTCAGTTCCTTGCAAAGAACAGTGATGAAAGATCACCAAACTCTGTGTCTCCTGTCTGCTCAGAACTGATGTCCACTTCAAGGAGAACTGCAGTGATAAATCGAGGTCCCGCACCTCCTGTAAACAGAGCTCATCTTCAAAGATGACCTCAGAGGGTAAGGGCAGGAATTGAACATAAATCGAAGGAACTAAAAAGTGGTGACCTTTTCCTGTTTTTCTGTAGGCAACAAGGCAGGAGGGGATGTGAGAGCGCCCATCATCCAGAGCAGGGGCTTTGCTGGTTGGTGACAGTGACTCGGGGTCCCCTCAGGTCACACAGAGAGCAGTGGACCCAGAAGATGGGGACAGCAGTGTCTCATGGCAGCAAACGGTCTTCCTCTCCTTTGTTGACCCTCTGCTGATTTTTTCCAGCAAAAATCTTCCTGTCCTTTGTTGACCCTTTACTTTTCCATGCATGATGCCCCTTTTCAAGGACCAGCCCTTCCTGAAAACAAAGTATATGCCATGAAGATTTCACCATGCTTCTCTCTGAGGAGAAGTGTTCACACTTCTCCAAGACAGACTTGTATGTTCGTTTAACAATCCATATTCAAACAGCTCAATTTAAAGACTCGATTTTGGAAATTCTCAAGACGTAACAATAACAGAAGATTTTAATCAATCTCATGAAGTTAAGCTCTCGACTACTAACTGAAAAGTTGGTGGATCAAACCAACCCACAGGCACCTGAGAAGACAAGTGTGGCTATCTCTTTCTACTAGGTCACATGACTCAAAAGGTGACACTGGATTGGTTGCAACTCACAACAATGATGCAAGGATTTACTAAGTAATGTGGCGCTGAGACAGGCCTAGTGAGGTGCTGAAAACCATGGATCTGGGGAGGAAACAGAGGAGACAGGCTTGTGTAGCTTTTATTCCACTGAACTCAAATGCAGAGAACAGTGCCTCCAGCTAAGTTATAGGACGCTCACCTGCACATTTGCATGAATATTTGCCAGTTCAAACTTTGGTTGTTTTTTCTTTTTTCAAAGCAGAAAGTGAGGTTAACTATCAAAGTTCTGCAGACACCAGTGCCAGAGGAGTGACACTGTATATGTTATTCGAGGCACATACTTATGCAAATCTGTCCCGGTAGGATTTCCAGCTCCAGCTTTGTAGAATTGAAGTATTTTGGGGTCCGGAAAATCTGGGCTTAAAAAATGTTATTTTAATACTCCTGTATTTTTTTTTAAATCCAAGCTATCATAGACAGAATTATGTAGACTTTACTTACGCTTCCAGATTTTACAGACAGTGTGTGTGTGAGAGAGAGTGTGTGTGTATGTGTGTGTGTCTTCACTTTCAATTTTTTGGTTTTGGCTTGGGGTTGGTTCTTTTTAAAAAAGTCTTTTTATTTAGCTAGTCTTCCAACCTTCTTTAGTCTTAAAGCAAAAGGGAAAGAAGTCCAGTTGCTATCAGGCTGGTTGTGAGCCTTGGAAACGCCAAGCACTGCAGGGCAGACTTGGGCACCAGACGTTCTCAGTGGCTGATTTCTAGGAAGTAGATTGTCAGTCCTATCTTCCAAGGCACCTCTGGGTGACCTTGAACTGCCAGTCTTTTGGTAAGTAGCTGAATGTATCAACTTCCATGCTTCTCACAATTTTTTTAATTTATGTTTCATACTAAGGGTTCTTTGGGCGTCAGTCATAAAACTTTACCTGCACACGTGCGTGTCGAAGGTTTATTGTTCAAAATGGCTTTTCTAACCTTCAGCTTTGATTTTCACTACATGAGAGAGGTGGGAACTTGAAACAGAATTTGCATAAAATAATCACTGTGGGCTTGGTCTGTTTTACTCATCTCGCCAAGTTTAAATTGGACAGATCTAACAGCAGAAGATGTGAATCTTACTAAGAAGAAGCAGAGAATGCAACTTACATCCTTCAGGGGCAGAGATGCCCCCACCAGTCAGACCAGGACCTACACAAGAGGAACAGTAGCCTCAGCTGAGAACTAGGGACTGATATGAGGGAGTTGACTTGGGACTGCTGTGCATGGAGCCAGAGGCAGGGGCCTTTGCTCAAGCTTTCTGGAGGATTGAGAAGAGATGCCATAATTGGGAAGACTAAGAGAACTTTCTAACACAGACTTACTCCGCAAGGCTGAAGGTCAAAGGGCCAATGGGCATGCTTGAGAATCTGTCCTAAGAAATATAATTGTATATCTGAATTGCAAACTGTTAACTTCCCTAGTTAACCCCATAATAGAGAGTATGGTTCTGGGTGTGGCCATTGCAACAGATTTTGGACCCAGTAGTTTGGAAGCAGGAGTGGCATCCACTTCCTAAATAGCATGCCTCTGGAAACTCTATGAACTTTGATAAATGTCGACAGTTGCTGAGGGGCTTCAGCCCTTTTGTTCATAGGGTTGTTATGAGTCATGCTCTACTCAAAGGCAATCATCATCAACAACAAATAGAGCAGTACAATCAGTGTTGGAATTAATAGGTACAGTGTTGGGAGTGCAAAGGCCATGTCTGATGTTAGGGAAATTGGCTTTGTACTCTGGATATTGTTGATAGGGACAGTTCTCCCTTGTGACATTAAGAGAGATCAGAAGTGGCTGCTTCCCATGCCACCTACACTCTTCTTACAATATGCTGTAGAGCAGGGTAGGAAAGTTCTTCTGTAAAGGATTAAAGGCAGTAACTGTCACAGATTTTAAGGACACATGCTGTCTTTGGCTCATCTTCCTTCTTGTTGGAGTCTCTACCCCAACTCATGGTGACTCTAGGGACAACAAAACACAATTCTGCTTGATCTGTTGTGATCCATACAACTGTCATTGGCTGATTTTCAAAAGATCATCAGACATTTCTTCCTAGTCTTAATCTGAAAGTTCCCCGGCAACCCATTCAACATCATGACAACATGCAAGCCTCCAAAGGTGATAGTAGTCATCCATGAAGAGTACTGGCTGGGAATTGAACCCAGCTCTCCTGCATGGACAGCAAGAACTACTCTATAGGATCACGAATGCCACCATACCATATTCTTGACAACTCTTAAAATGTGAAAAACAAATCGTGTGACCCTATGACTAAGCCCCCCCCCCGTTGGATTCTCATACTTATTCTATAATAATGGTCTTATACAGTATTTGTCTTTATGAGACTGAGTTAGTTCATGATTTGATGGGTGGGGGGAGGGTTGGGCAAATGGAAGGGGGAAGATTTGGTGTAAAAAACAATGTATATGAACTTTATAAGTAAATCAGTATGAAATAAAATTTTTAAAAATGTAAAAAATATTCTGAGATGGCAGACCGAAGTGTTCTGACCATGGGCTGAAAAGTGAACGCCAATCTACAAGGCTGGAGGCCTGGCTTCTTCTCCTGGCCCAGCCAGCAAAGCCATGGGACCTAGAGGGTGTCCCATGATAGAGGGTGACCCTGGACATAGAGCTTCTCAGCTATATAATGAATATATTGGGTTAGTTCATTGTCAAGAGAGGATATAAACTGAAGACATGGAGTTTGAGGGTTTCATAATTAGGAAGGAGGCCAAGCATGTGTATTCTCTTTGAAATTGTACTACAGATTCTATTACAAGGAGGTGTACACAATTATACCTTTTGTCTTCTTGCAAAAATGGATCAATACACAGTATTCTGAAGCTGTTAGCTAACAAAATGCCCTTTTCTAAACAAAACTGCTGGAGTTGTTCATAAAAGCCTTTGCAACAACTTTGCTTTTATCATTAGAATACCAACTTGGTCATTCTGAAAACCAATCCACTCATTGGAGTTGTGTAGGAACAGACTCATAACGGACCCCTAGACAGTGTTAGGGGCCATACATCACACTTGAGGAGATTGTTAGGGACCGTACATCACACTTAAGGAGACTGCTAATCTTTCTCCTGCAGAGCTGCTGTGGGATTCTAATCTCTAGAGGTATCACCTTGGGTTTAGTAGCAAAAACTCCGTATGGACTACCTCACTAGTGCTCCCTAACCTGACCAGTGCTCCCTAACCAATGGCTACAAAGCTGGTAGGGGCAGTTTTAAGAGAAAAGATGATTTGGGCTGAGCTGTGACTATTTATGATAGTTAGAGCACAATAGTTAGAGCCCCAGCTGTTCTGCAAAAGAAGGATTCTTTGCTTCCATAAATATTTACAGCCTTAGAAATCCTATCGGACATTCATATTTTGTCCTATATGATCTCTGAGATGGAACTGACTTGATGACAGTGGTTTGGGTTGGGTTTTGGATGTGAAACTGTTCAGAAAAATCACAATTTTTAAAAAATAGTAAAATTATTACCTGTTTATGGGGGGGGGGGCAGAAAAAAAGCTTCCAAAGATAACTACAACATGCAGTTTTTAAAAGGATACATTTCAATCTATTTCAAGACACACGAGTCAGGAAGGTAAATCAGGAGCTCCACTTTGCAGAACACCATTTCGCAAACACAGCAGACTAAAGAGCACACAGCACATTAATACTTCCATTTATTTTTAGGTGGACAAGTATAGACATTCTAAATCTAAATCATAAGAGTTTAAGACTCTGTTCTCAATGATGAGTGCTCCAGCCAGAAATAATGGGACTGTTTCAAACCCTGCGATGAAAGATACACAAACTCAGACTTTGATCTTTTAAAAGAACAATTCTTCTATTCAACAAACATCAAACCTTTTCTGACCATTCATTCTCTCTTCGATGCTGGGCTAATCAAATATGGCAGCTCAACTCAAGACTATGGTGCCTGGATTTTCCCAGTGTAAATAAAGAAAAGTTCAACTCTATCTAGTTCTAGAAATCTAACAATAAGAACTACTGATACCCCAGCATGGCTCATGGCCAACATTCCAGTGAGTTTCCGAGGCTACAGATGGCACAGGAGGAGACTGCCGGTCTTTCTCCAGAGGAGTGACTGGTGGACTTGGACAGCCAACAGCTCAACTCTCACCTCAGCTCCCTTCTAGAAACCTAGACAGAAGAAAAGAAGCGAACTCATGCTCATAGATGAACACATCACCTCTTGGTCAGAAAGGCAGAGCTTTTGAGGCTAAGAGATAAACTGTCAAAAGAGTGACTCAGCCCATTGAAGAAAGGTATCAAAGACCATATCTGGTGGATGATAGCTTTCAGTCTGATGTGACCATCGTCTCAACAATGAAACTCACACTCCACTGACTGCAATTTGCTTTTTTAAAAAAAATTGTTTTTTTAAAATTTTATTTTATATCGATTTATTTACAAAGTTAGAATATATTGTTTTTCACAGAAGATCTTTCCCAGGCCTTCCCACACACACATCAAATTGTGTGACCCTATACTTAACACCCCCGCTCCTTGACTATTTTGTTCTCTTTGGATTTTGTATACTTAACTCACTGTCCTCTAGTTGGAACCAACTCATAGGTGACCCTACATATCTGGAATTTTCAGAGGCTGTAAATGACACAGAGAAGACGGCCCATCTCTCACCCTTGGAGTAGAGGGTGGATTCAAACTGCCTGCCCTTGGGGTATAGCACAATTCTTTATGAATGAGGCTACTAGAACTCCCTAGGAGGAAAGAGAGAATTTTCTTGAACTATCGACAGGATGATATCCATATGCATACAAGGGAGTCCAGTGAATACCACTATCATTCAAATCTATGCACCAACAACTAGAGCCAAAGAGCAGGAAATAGAAGATTTCAACCAACTTTTGCAGTCAGAAATTGATCAAACATGCAATCAAGATGCATTAATAATAATAATGGGTGACTGGAATGCAAAAGTTGGGAACAGGGAAGAAGGATCAGTAGCTGGAAAACGTGGACTCGATGAGAGAAATGAGGCTGGAGATAGAATGATAGAGTTCTGCACATTCAATGATTTATTCATTGTAAATACCTTTTATAAGAAACATAAATGCAGGCTATACACATGGTTCTCACCTGATGGTATGCATAGGAATCAAATCGATTACATTTGTGGAAAGACTCGGTGGAGAAGCTCAATATCAGCAGTGAAAACCAGGCCAGGTGCTGATTGTGGGACAGACCACTAACTACTCATATGCAACTTCAAGCTGGAGTTGAGGAAAATTAAATCAAGTCCATGGGCACCAAGATTTGACCTTAAGTCTGTCCCACTCAAATTTCAAAACCATCTCAGGAACAGGTTTGAGGCCTTGATCACCAATGAGTGTAGACCAAATGAACTCTGGGAGGATATCAAGAAAATCATCCATGAAGAATGCAAAAGATCATTACAAAGGCTGAAGAAGAAGAAAAGACCAAGATGGATGTCAGATGAGACTCTTGAGTATTGCATCAGAGCATGGAGAAGACAAAGGTAAAGGAAGAAATCAAGAAATCAAAGAGCTGAACAGAAAATTTCAAAAGGCAGCTCGGGACAACAAAGCAAGATACTATAATGAAATGTGCAGAGAGAGAGCTGGAGTCAGAAAATCAAAAGGGCCGACTCGCCCAGCGTTTCTTAAGCTGAAGGAGCTGAAAAACAAATTCAAGCCATGGGTGGCAATACTTAAAGATAGTTTGGGTAGAATGCTGAGTGATCCAGGAAGTATCAAGTGAAGATGGAAGGAGCACACAGAGTCACTGTAGCAGAAGGAATTGGCTGACACAGAGGAATTTCATGAAATAACATATGAGCAAGAGCCTATGGTGATTAAAGAGCAAGTTCAAATTGCTATGAAGGAATTGGCAAAAAACAAGGCTCCAGGAGTTGACAGCATACCAACTGACATATTTCAACAAACAAACGCTGTCCTGGATGTGCTCACTAAGTTGTGCCAGGAAAACTGGAGGACAGCCAGCTGGCCAACTGACTGGAAGAGATCAATACTTGTTCCCATTCCAAAGAAAGGTGACCCAACAGAATGCGGAAATTATCAAACAATACCATTGATATCACATGTAAGCAAGATTCTGCTGAAAATTATCCAAAAACGTTTGGAACAATATGTCAACAGAGAACTGCCAGATGTGCAGGCTGGATTTAGAAGAGGTCGTGGTACTAGGGATATTACAGCTAATGTTAGATGGATCTTGGCAGAAAGCAGAGAATACCAGAAGAGTGTCTATCTGTGCTTTATTGACTATGCAAAGGTCTTTACTGTGTGGCTCACAACAAGCTATGGCTGATTCTGAGAAGGATGGGAATCCCAGAACATTTGATTGTGCTAATGCGAAACCTATACTTGGACCACCACCACCAACAACAACAGCATACTTGGACCAAGAGACAGTTGTCAGAACAGAGCAGGGAGACACTGGATGGTTAAAAACCAAGAAAGGGTTCTGTCAGGGATGTATTTTGTCTCCACACCTTTTCAGTCTGTACACAGAACAGATCATCTGAGATGCTGGACTGTACGAGGAGGAATGTGGCATCAGGATTGGTGGAAGACTCATCAACAACCTGCGCTTTGCAGATGACACAACCCTGCTTGCTGAAACTGAGGAGGACCGAAGCGCTTGCTGCAGAAGGTCAAGGACTGCAGCCTCCTATATGGATTGAAGCTCAACTTCAAGAAAACAAAGATTTTCACCACTGGGCCAATTGGCAGCATCAGTATGGATGGTGAAGAGATTGAGATAGTTAACAGTTTTAGTTTACTTGGTTCCACAGTCAACACTCTTGGTAACAGCAGCCAGGAAATCAGGAGATGAATTGCAATTGGAAAGTCAGCTGTGAGGGACCTCACAAGAGTACTGAAGAGCAATGACATCAGGCTGGAGACTAAGGTGCAAAACAGGTTTGTCCTGGAGAGGGTGGAGCCAGAATGCTCCTTGGAGTCAAGGATTCTGAAGCTTCGTCTGACATACTTTGGGCATGTTGCAAGGAGGAACTGGTCCTTGGAGAGGGAAATCATGTTTGGGAGAGTGGAGGGACAGCGCAGGAGAGGAAGACCCTTGATGAGATGGATCGATTCTGTGAGTGGAGTGGTGGGAATGAGTGTGTTTGAGACGGCAAGGTTGGCACAGGATTGAACGGTGTTTAGAGCTCTTGTACATAGGGTCAAGCGACTTGATGGCACATAAAAACAACAACAATCATATTCAAGTCATAATACACACACAGAAAGTTCTTTCTCAACTGTCTGAAAGCTTCTTGATGTTCAGTCCACTTGATTGGGCTAACAAAGTTACAGAGTATTAGTGGATATTTCTGGAAAATAAATATTCCCAGAGAACACAGATCAATTTCTTTCTGATCACTATTTAGGGTAACTAGTAACAGAAGGAGGGCGCTCTGGTCGTCTAGTGGCAAGAAACTGTGCTACAATCCCACATCCACCAGCTTCTCTGCAGGAGAAGGACTGGTAATCTCTTGGGTGATTAACTGCCTCTGAAAATCCACTGGAGGGTCAGCTACGGGTTGGTTCTGACTGGACAGTACACAACAAAGACAATAATAGAAGAAAAGAAATCTTTTAAAGATAAGTTTCCCAGTCAATGTACTTTTTTTCTTTCACAAGATAAGATTATCTTTTAGGTTTGAAATGTCAGAACAACAACAAGTTCCTGGGATAACTAACATACATTGTTCTAGGACACAGAATGTTATCTATGAAGATGTCCCCATCAAGCCACAACCTGGACCCATTTCTTACTTTTGTCATATTGTTCTTCTCCTCTTCCCCCCGCCCCCATAAACTCCACTCCAACAATAAAACTCCACTGCCATCACGTTGATTCCTACTCCCAGGAACCCGAAGGACTAAGCAGAACTGCCTCATGGGGATTCCGAGACTTGAAATCTTTACAGGAGTGGCTCCATCTTTCTCCTATAGAGTGCTGATGGATTTGAACCACTGACCTTCTGAAAAGCAGTTGTTTTTGTTGTTAGCTGTTGAAAGGCAGTTGTTACTGTTGTTGTTAGGTGCTGTCACCTAACTCTCTGAGTGTGACTCTATGACCACGAGATCTGAACCGTGTCCCATCCTGTGCCATCCTCACAATCGCTGACACATGTGAGCCCATTGCTGCAGACACTGTGTCAGTCCACCTGGCTGAGGGTCTTCCTCTCTTTTGTGCTCCACTGTTTCAAGCATGCTATCCTTCTCCCAAGAACAGCTTCTCTGAGTAACATGCCCAAAGTATGTAAGATGAAGTTTCACCAGCCTTACCTCCAAGAAGCTTTTGGGCTATACCCTCCCAAGCCACATCTGTTTGTTCTTTTGGCAGTCTATGGGATATTCAGCACTCCTCTCTAAAATCCACAACTCAAAGGCATCAATTCTTCTAACATCCTTATTCATTGTGCAGCTTTCAGATCCATAGAGCAAGTGATTCAAAAGATTATGGCCTCAAAATAACATTAGTCTTCAAACTAACATCACTGCTCCTCAGTATTTTGGAGAGGTCCCTGACATTGGACTTGCCCAATGAAATACGTCTACTGATCTCCTGACTGTTGGTACAGTGTTCCTTGTGGATCCAAGTAAGATGACAACTTCAATCTTTTCTCCACTTACCAAGATATTGTTTATCAGTCCAGTGGTGAGGATTTTTATCTTCTTGTTGTCAAGATGTAATCCATATTGAAAGCTTCTGCAGGAAGTGTTTCAAATCCACCTCACTTTCAGCAAGCAAGGGTGTGTAATCTCATAATGCAGGTCGTTAATAGGTAGCCAATAACCTGTTTTATTGGAGGGCAGCAAGTAGGCATAAAAACTATGAAGCCTAACTAAAAAAACCAAAACACACTACCTACCCAGCAACAGTAGAATCTCCTCTTATTGTCATCAAGTTGGAACTGACTCATAGCTGACCCATTATTGGGTTTCCAACAGTGTATGTTGCATAGAATTGCCCATCTTTCTCCCTTGGAGCAATTAGTGGACTTGAACCACCAGAGAGACTCAGTCCAGGTTAGCAGGACAATTCCCTATGGATTGCGCCACCAGATCTCCTTAATAGCAGGATACACACAGAAAAATAGAAAACTCTATTTGGAGTCAGGTAAATCTAGGCTTGATTCCAGGTTCTAGCCCTTAACAGGTTGTGGTGTCACTCAGAAGGGGGCCTTACAGATCCTTTCTGAACGTTAATGTTCTTTTATAATTATAGACAATACTACTTACCTCTTTCTTACTTCATGGAGTTGTAAGAACTGAAGCATATACATAATGTACATGGCTCATTTGAGTACCTTTCCCTGACAAATTTATGGTATCCATTAGCAGATGTCTCTACCCAATTCTTTTGAGCTCAAATGTCCCAATTTTCAATAATAGATAATGTGTACCTCCTATTACAGGAGGTTGTTGCAAGAATCCAATGAGAGAATATGTGTTACGTGCTTGGCTTGCTTGGACAACATTCTATAAACATTTTCATTTGCATTGATGGTATCTAAAGAGCTAATAAATCTTTCAAATATCTTGTCAGGACTGAAAAACAATTGAGCCAGGCCAGTAGTTCTTTTCAGACTTCTGAGAAGGTTCAGGAAATGTTTGGCACCTCACTTTCCCCTTCTCCATCATCTAGCAATGAGCAAGGCAGAAGAAAATCAAGAGTTTCCCCTCTTACTACAGCCCCCACTCTCTCACAGCAGACAGCGTCTGGCTGGAAAGCAACACACAATCAAATGACAGGAGAAGGGTGTTGGTAAGAAGTTGGAAACAGGAAGCCCCAAACCCTTCAGAGGAAAGCACATAGGCAATTAGACCCCATGTCAACAAAATACTTTTTGGTTTTGCTTTATCTTTGTTTTCCTAATTAAAAATAGTTCATGCAAAAGGGGAAAAATGCAGGGATTGTAATCATGCCACAAACCTAATTTTGTATGAATTGTTGAAAGGAAAAACAATTAACTAAACGTGTGTGAATTGTTGAAAGGAAAACCAATTAACTTTGTAAACTTTCGCCCAAGTCACAATTAAAAAAAAAAAAGAAGAAACTACATGCTCATAAAAATGCAAATTATGCCCAAGCAAAAGTAGAGGAGAACCAGCTGAACTTGAACTGTTCTCACAAAGAGTTCCATAAACTACAGTCTTTGTGATCACTGACAAACAAAAATCATAGCATTCATTTTGCCTAACACTTGTTAAGAACACACATGAGGTTTGTGGTGGTTTTGTTGTGCTTTTTTTTTTTTGTGTGTGTGTGTGTTTTTAAAGTCATGATGCTGGAAATGAAAATCTATGCAATCAAAATCATATTGTTATATACTGTCAAGTTGCTTGCAACTCATAGTGACCCTATGTACATTATAGGTATTCAATAAACACTGACTTGGATCTGATACACCTTTTCTTTTAAAATGTTCTGTGTGGAAGAATAAATATTGTATAAGAACATTATTGTAGAATGAGTATAAGGGTCCTGGAGGGGTGGGAGAGGCTGGAAGCAGAGGAATGTGGATGTACAGGGGGAAGAGGGGATTGTACAATCATTGGATTGTAGAATTTTATGGATGCCGGGGGGTGTGAGGGAAGTTAAAGGAATTTGTTCGAATTTGTATTAGAATTTTGTAAATAAACTAGTAAAAAAAAAGAAAATTATGGCACTAAGACAAAAAAAATGTTCTGTGTGGGTCTCTGTCAAGTAGGAAACTTAACTGAAGATTGCCCCCTAGAGGTCATAGGGAATTCAACCGTGCAGACAGCTGAGGTTCGGGAGGCGGACTTTTAGGGAGGCGTGGCCCCAAGCAAAGGGAGAAATACTAATTCATTTATACATTTATTCAGAGTCCATATTGAGCTAGGTGGGCAAGGGAGGGCTCATTAGAACCTCAATGGTGAGTCTAAATTCAGGTTGTTAATCCAGCCAGCCACTTAGGACAAGTGACGAGGAGGACGCCAACGTAGAATATAATTAATTGAATAACTATGCACAGATATGGTCTACGAACTACAGCCATATATGTCTGCTCTGAATTTACCTACACCCAGGGAGAAACCAGGGCACGAAAGACTGCATGTTAAAGGTCTATGTGAGCAAGTGGGCAAAAGGAAAGGAGGGGCATTGGGTATCCGTGGAATTAAGAGGGTCAGACGTTTCCAAGCCGGATTCTGAGGTGAGAATTCTCCCTTCAGCATTCTGCGGAGCTAGAACATGGTGTATGCACGTGCAAACTCAGGGCTTTTCCTGGAATCTCCGTATTGTTCTTTCCAGCATGCTGCTTAGTGGAACAAGCAGGTTAAACTGGTGACATCTCACGATCACTGTGGTTTTCTTACAGTTTGCAGCCCCGGGCAGGCAATCTCCTCATGTGTGGTTCAGAGCCTCAGAAAACCCCTGGAGGGTCAGCTCTGAGTCAGTTCCAAATCCACCTATGAGTAGAGAGCAGACTTTTGGCCCGGGCTTATCTGTTTGTGAAGGACCTCTGGTGGCGTGGGGGTGCATTATGTGTCGTGCTGTTATCTGAAAGCCCACAGGTTCTAACCCATCCGCTGCTCTGCTGGAGAAAGCTGGGCAGTCTTCTTCCTTAGAGATTTATGACTCTGGAAACCCAGTGGAGGGTCGCTGGGAGTCACAGCTGACTTGGTGACAGTAATTTCCATTTGTTTATGTGGACACAGAAAGCTCATGGAAACCAGCCCAGCTAGGTGTCGTGGGAACGGGTGCTGGGAACTTCGAGCCCCCAAGCCAGTGGCTCGTCCCTGTTTCTCTCTGGGGAACACGGTCTCCCAGTCCTGCCCCTTTCTTCATCTCCACACTAAGGGGACCTGCTTCCTGTTGATGCCGGCCTTCATCCTCACTGACACATCTGATCCCCACCCCGTGACCTCGTTTGTCCTCTCACGTGCAGCTAAGCAGTCTGACCTCTCACTGGCTCCATTCCAAATTCCCAGGAGATGAACGTGACTGCCAAGCCAGTTCAGTGGCTGCATTTGATTTCTTTATCATCCTCGGTGGATGGCCAAGGAGTCCTCCTGCTGTGGGAAGTGCATTGCACGCTGAGCTATCAACTGAAAGTTCAGCTGTTCGAATCCACCAGCCCCTTCTCAGGAGCATGATGGGCAGTCTTCTCTTGTGAAGATTTACAGCCTTGGGATCCTGAGGGAGTGTAGCTATTAAGGGGAAAGGACTCTACAGCCGTGGGTTTGGTTAATAGATGGACAGGAAGTGGAGGGAGGGAAAAGCAGGAAGGGAATGGGCGAGGGTTACATGGGCAAAACACACAGTGCAAATTGGCATATATGAGACTGGGGGAAGAACAGGCACTTCAAATACATGTTTTGTGAGTGACAATGAGTTAACACTACACAGGACTTCTTCTTGTTATACGAGGGGTCACTGTGAGCCGGGGTCACTGTGAGCCTGGGTCACCCGGTGACACTTGACAACAAGAATATGGCACAAACAATGAAGGAATGGAAATCCAAAATCTCTGTAAATGTTCGTTAAAATAAAATTTAAAAAAAATGGCACAGGGTAAGCTCTGGTGGTCTAGTGGCAAGAAGTTGTACTGCAATCCCAGAGGTGCAGCACAGTTCGAATCCACCAGCTGCTGTGCTGGAGGAGGAGGGACAATCACCTCCTGTACCAGTCAGATCCGATTTGATGGTACACACACACACACACACACACACACACACACACATAAAATAAAGAGAATATTGCACAGGACTAGACAATGTTATGTTGCACATAGGCTCACTACGGGGTTAAGCTGACTCAGTAGCATTTTTTAAATTTAAGCTTTTTATTTTATACTAGTTTACTTACAAAGTTCATACACATTGTTTTTCTCACCGAATCTTTCCCATTTCCTTAACCCACCCCTCCCTTTACCCATCAAACTGTGTGGCCCTATGATTACCCTTCACCACCTTCAACCCTGTGCTCCCCCATTGCCCCCTCAGATCCTCATACACGGTTTACTAGCTATTTCTGCATTAATAGTCTTATGCAGTATGTGTCCTTATGGGACTAAGGTAGTTCCCGAGTTAGATTATAATTTACAAAACCATTGCTTCTTAGTAACAATATTTATGCTTTCTGCTGGGAATGTCATGTTGTTGATGTTTACCATCAAGCTGGAAGCAACCCACAGACAACTCTCTAGAAGGCTTTGAGAGACAGTAAATCACACAGGAGAAGACTGTTCATCTTTCTCCCGCAGAGCAGCTGGTGGCCTCGAACCATGCACCTTCAGGTTGGCAGCACAATTCTTCACCACTAGGCTACCAGAGCTCTCTGAGAACATCATCTACCTCACTTAATCTTCACAGCCTCCTTCCAGGTTTGTTTCGGCCCCGGAAACCTGATGGACGGTTGCTATTATAAACACCTTCAGCCTCACTAGTAACTCCTCACAAGTAACTCCTGACAATCATGTTTATTATTAGCATCTTCTGATCATTTTTCAAATACACTTTATTCCCATTTTGAAGATGGGGACACTGAGGCTTTGCCAGCTTGAGCACTCAGAGTTATTTGGGGGCTGTGCCAGTCAAGGCCAGCTAGTCCTCAAGTCTGTAGCTCGCAATTCCACTCTGCTTCCCTGCAGAAGGCACGTCAGCCATGGGCTTGCTCTCAGGGAGCGTGGGATCTGGTGTTAAGGGTGTGTGGAGGCAAGAAAAGATCATCACATGTGAAACCATTAGAAGACCACCTGAAAGCAATGCCATTCTAAGTTGTTATGACGGCTGTATTGGTTTTCTACTGCTGTGTGCAAATGTGACCCAAAACGAAGAGCCTTTGGAATAGCCCCACCAGAGAGCTCACAGTCCTGTAAGTGAGGTGTGTGGGACCCGTGGCTGCTTCCGAGCTCCGAGTTGCCCAGGATGACGTCAGAGTGTTGGCTCTCCGAGCCCAGGACTACCTTTTCAGCTCACTGTTTGCTGGCAGAATCCAGCTGCTGGCTACTGTAGAACTCAGGTTTCCGTTTCCTCACACCTGAAATGCACCAGGTAGATGTCTCCCCCTTTTTTTTTTGACGTCTCCCTTTTGCATCAGAAATTTCTCACGTGGATGTGCATGGCCAGGTGGGCGGGGCATGTCTGATTTTTTTTGCACCACCGGCTCAAGCAATACTAAAGGGCGTAAGTCAGCATTTCAGGATCATCCAATCAGCTCCCTTGCCTAACATCAGCTGTGCCAATAACGTAAGCTAGTCAAGTCCTCCAAAGTCACACTTTCAGGATTATGCACATGGTCATGGGTGAGGATGTGGAATCCTTGGGGTTCTCAGGACCTAGCTGAGCACTTGGGAGCATGTGTGCTGGTTAGAGATGGCCCCAGAGAAGGGGGCCTGAACTGTGACTTGAAGGGTGGGCCACGGTGGAGAACAGGATGTTCCATTGGGATAGTCTCTGGAACTTTAGTAACATGACTCTGATGGCATGGAAAAACAATGACTGAGAATTGAAAAGAACGTTGGGGGGAAATTACTGCCATGATATGGAGGAGGCAGCCTGCACTCAAGGATCATGTAGCTTAGATGATACAACACAATCAGAATCCTGTGTGGTCAACACAAAAATAGAAATAGAGACCAAACGGGAAAAAAAATACCAGAAAGAGAAATGGTCTCGTGTGTGTATATAATATAAATATTAAAATAAATCTGCAACAACAACAACATATAAATGCATAGCAATTTAGGAAAGGAAAAAAAAAACCAAATAAAAATTTTCCAACATGCACTAACTTGGAGACATTAGTTGTTGTTATGTGCCGTCGAGTCATTTGCGACTCATAGCGACCCTATGCACAACAGCCCTAAACCCTGCTCTATCCTGCACCAACCGCACTGCCTCTGACACACCCATCCCGATTACCCCCGTCACCGAATCAATCCATCTCATAGAGGGTCTTCCCC